>NC_056741.1:1902586846-1902646846 GCF_019279795.1 Protopterus annectens
AACGTTTATATCACATGGGATCACCGATTACCAATACTAACTAGCTAGTATTATATATATATATATTTTTTTTTTTTTTTTTTTTTTTAATATGTTTATTGAAATATCACTTGTGACATAGGGAAATTTACATTTATACAAAAGTAATCAAATTGTGTTAAATTAACCTTAACAAACATTATACTTCACATATATTGCTATATATCATATAACCTAAGCAACATTATATAAATTATTCAATTCCTGTCCCATTTTGTAAACAAGAAACATTGTTATTAAACTATCAGTTATGACATAAGCAATCATACACTTATATAAATGAAAACGAACCACACCAGCACAATCCTAGTTGCAAGCATTTTACATCACAAACCATAATGACACACTCCCAGCTGCAAACATTATGAAGTAGCCGAGAAGTACTGGAAACATGAGTCACAAAATATTATAGAAAATGATAACGTTTATATCACATGGGATCACCGATTACCAATAGTTCAAAAAGTAGATGTGAGAGAACCAGATATAGTAGTCCATGAAAAGACAAAAGTAGCATTGATCATTGAAATTGCTACGCCCAGTCATTGCAGTGTCCTAGGTACAGACAGACACAAAGTCATAAAATACCAGGATTTGCAGGCATAAATGAGGGCAATATGGAACAAGGATACCCAAACAGTTCTAATAATCTCATAAAAAAAGAATTTACAGTCTTGATTAGATATGCTACCATTGCATGTAGATCCATATGAATTACAGGAGTCATTTCTGGGCATATTGTGGGTACTGGGAAGAGCACTTTTTGCTGACATCGAAGACTGCAACAACACTAATTTCACAAATTTTAATCATACTTTGACTTAGGAATGGGGTCCATTCCAGCTATGGTATTAGGAACCCAAAAGACTTGGAGAAATTAAACTGAGTGAAGCAGGTAATAATTTTCTTGAAGAAGAGACTCCTTGGAAGAGGCAGCCAGGAGTCATTCATCTAAGAAAGGAAAAATTGATTTTGAATCTCTGTATTTGTAGATGAACTGATACTACCACTATGCATTTGGTGATCATCCTGGTGACTGTGGTGAGACCAAATGACAGGGTTCTGAACTTGAAATGACTGGCTCCTAATCAGAAGTGCAGAAATCTTCTGGACTCCTTCTCTGTTTTTACATGAAGGTAATCATCCTAGAGATCTATAGAGCACATCCATTCATTCTTCTGAAGACGCTGAAGAAATGACTGCACTGACACCATTTGAAAAAGGATTTTTTTGAAATAATTGTTTACGAAACTTTGATTCAAAATAGAACAGAGGTTTGTTAAGATTAATTTAACAATGTTTAGTAAAGAGCTCGAGGCTGGAGCAATAAATCAGCCAGACTGGATTTGAGCAGGGGCTCGAGGACCCCATAAGCCAACTGGATGACTGGATGAATAGGATCTCATAGTTATCCTGTGCTGTAGAACACAGTAACTACTCTTTAATCATATCTCTACATGCAAGCTATAATTATTAATTAAATCATGCTCTTCTCATATATCTCACTCATAATACCAGTATAGTTTTTCCTCTTGTTACTACTTTATCCACCTATCATATGAAGTGCTCTGAATTACATATCCCTAGTTTTGCACCACAGTTTTGTACATTCTATTTCTGCTAAAGCTAACTGAAATCTATCACAAAATTACCCTTTATACAAGTTCACAAATACTCTTTTTACATACCTCTCAAACTTTTACAGCAAGAAATCTGGACAAAGCCATTATTATGATGAGAGAAAGACCCAAAATAGGGGGATATTTTAAATATTGCCCTTACAAACTTAGAAAGTTAACAGAATAACAGGTTTTGCATTAGCATGGATTTTTCTGCAGGTTATGGAGTCTGAAACTCAAATGTCTGTTATTATTTTCTGACTTCAATCCTCAATGTTTCACCAATGATTTGCCAGAAAACCAAAATGTTATGAGTAGCAGACCAGAAATATGAGGTAAAAATCTCGGCAGTTAAGAGGTAAGTCTTTTTACACTATCCTTTCTTTTCTCTGTTCTGTTTTAAATATGTACACACACACACACACACACACACACACACACACACACACACACACACACACACACACACACACACACACACACACACGCACACACACACACGCACACACACACACACACACACACACACACACACACACACACACACGCCCACAGACACACAGTTGACTGGTGGTTATTTTTGTAAGAAAACAAGAATTGCTGAATGCAGGTATATTGAATTGTGATATATGTTGGGGATGTGCATTAGGTTAAGTTAACTGGATATTTGTGTTTATGCCAAGACATTTGGATATGTCATAAGTTTTGGTGTTACAAGGAGTGTGCATGAAACAATTTGCTGATTAGGGTAAGAGTTACAGCTCAGCAATGGGATAGTTTTACTGTTTGTGTTCTAAAATGCATGAGAAGTATGTCCAGGTGAATTCTGCAGTGGCACTTTCAGGTAAAGAGTTTTTTAGAAGGTAATGTATAAGTATCAGAATGGGGTCATGGGCAGATTTAAGATTAGGGTTAGCATGAGTAAACTGGTGCAAGTGGCAAAGCCCCCTGTCAATCCTTACACATGTGTGCTAACCCTAATACTAAACCTGCACATGCCTCTGACCCAAACCCTTGATATTATTTTACAAAAAAAATACTTCCCTAAGTTACAAGCTATGAACCTTTAACAAAGACAAACCCTGGGATTCACGATGCTCGGCGCAAGGATGGCGTTAGCGTTGTGCCAACCATGCAGCATAGAGATGGTGCAGGAGCACCATATGCATGTTAATGAAGGCGCGCTGCCGCAACGGCCACCTGCATAGGAAACGTGCACGAGTACAGGGGGCATGTCCAAGCTCTGCACGGAGGTGTGAACATGTTGGCTGCATACGTGCAACCTAAAATGCTGACTAATACAGCCTGCCTCTAATAGTAATCACTCCTGTCAGTGTCCATGGATACTGAAATGTATGCAAGGCATACAAGACAGTTTTGCCAACACCAAAATAAAAAGTAAACACAAAGGCACGTAACTGAATATTGAGTCCCTGTCACTCGAACAAATGACATTTAAAACCCCGTGCCCATATTCCATTGTAGTGTTGATAATTATACCAAGTGGAAGCGAAACGCATCATGTTAGCGCGTCACCAATTGCTAAGCCTAGCCCAATGGTTAGGGTTACCACCTGTCCCACATTGTGAGGGACAGTCCCCCTCTAGGTAGTTGTGTCCATACCAAAACCATTATAAATGTCAAATGTCCTGTGATTGTATGACATAATTATGTCCCATATTTTATGTAATAGTCCCATACAATATTTATTTCCGTATGTAAACTACCTAAATGTTACAAGAAACAGAATAAGCAAGTAAACGAAACAGAATAAGCAACTAAACTGCTACAACAATAAGCTTACATTTAGGCATAAAACTAAAGTACTATCCTTTGTACTGACTGTGGGTATGTGTTTGCCTGTAAAATCTGATGTGTGTCCCAAAAATGTCCCATCTTGGTCATATGAAAAGGTGGCAACCCTACCAACGGTCAGACCATTCGCCCAATATCTGCCCATTCATGGTCCAAGTCATCCTTGTCAGGGCAGCCCGAAGATGAACGGGTATTACCTGGGTCTTCCTACCATGTCACGAAAGATAAGTATTTGCGTGTACCTATGTGCGTGAAGTACAGCATGTGGAAGATCAGAAATGCTAGGGTAGTCCTCACAACCATATTGGTACCAGAGATATGTAGTGTATGCAATGTGTTCTGTTGACTGCGCCATGGGCCATCAACCAGAGAAGGGATGAATGGTGTCTGTGGAATATGGGGGTGGGGGGTGACAGGTAATGTAATAATTCACCAAGGGGAGACTGGTTTGGATGCACAATAGGTGAACTGGAGGTGTACGAGGGAGCAGTGAGTGAATCAGAAAGATAACCAAAGAACAAACATTCATATCTGCAATACAACCTGATAGGCCATACTGTAAAACACAATCCTACAAACATATGAACATTAAAATGTGCGATACACATGTACAGAAACGTTACCGGTACATACCCACATAATGGTCTGGCCAACTATCCAACCCCAACACACCTGGATACATAATTGAATACCCATAATCCCCTCCATAGCACACCCCCCCCCCTTCCTGAACATCCACCAAAACCACCCATACTCGGGCTGCTTTCTTGGTGCACCCATATCTGCACATATTGACCCCTACTCATATCTAGTAGGCAGTCTCACTTTAGACAGTCTCAGGATTGCAAACTATGTATCCCTTGCATGTATAACCCTACCTTATTTTCATAAAGCCAAAGAAATCGAGGTCATCGGTCCCCACAATTTTTGGATATCCCTCGTGGGATAAGTATCTGTTCTAAACATTAGACTTGATGTCATGACATGATGTCCAGTCCTGTAGACATCTAGGCACAAGTTGTATGATCAGTAGTTGCCCACGAGACTCCTCAGCCTCCAGCTGGTCTTGCAGAACCTACGACCTGGGATTAAACACCTGACCATGATGCACGTCTCCCCACAAGCATTATCGGGAATATATACCTTACACATTCGAATAGTGGCAGTCGGATATAGGGTGATTAAGGCAGTGAGGAAAAGAGTGCATTTAGACAGCAGTTGCAGGACCTACTAGATAAAGCAGGACAACATGAATTGGTGTTGATAATGGGTGACTTAAATGCAAATATATGGACAGACAGAACAGGATATGAGGACTGCCTGGGTCCACATGGGTGGAGCAATAGGAATAAAGAAGGAGAAGCCATTCTAGACTTCTGTCTGGCAAATGGCTTGATAGTAGCCAACACATGGTTCAGAAAGAGAGACAGTCACAAGATCACATACAAGAGTAGCCAACATGCAACTCAGGTAGACTTCCTCCTAGTAAGGAAAAGGCACCAGGGTAGAATCCATGATTGCAAAGTCATCCCCAGTGAAACAGTCGGTTCACAGCATAAACCAGTAGTTGCCACAATCAGCTGCAAGCAGTGGTCAGAGAAGGCTCTAAGGTCAACAGAGACCAGGCTGAAGACCTGGAAGTTGACTGGAGAGAAAGTACAACTATTCAAGGAATTACTCAGGGCTCTAGCACCCCAAGAAGAGGAGGAAATAGGTGGAGTTGAAGAAGAGTGGCAGCGCCTAAAAAACAGCATGTGTTAGGACTACAGAAAAGATATGTGGCCGAACCAGGTATGGAAATAAGGTACATAAGGAAAGCTGGTGGTGGAATGCAGAAGTGCAGGAAGTAATCAAAAGAAAGAAGGAGTGCAGGAAGAAGTGGGAGATTGAAAAGACTGACCAAGCTAGGAAGGACTACTGGTTGGTTTACAAATAAACTAAGAAAGAAGTTGCAATAGCAAAGAATAGGGCATCAGAGGCACTGTACCAACATCTGGAAAGTGATTCAGTAAGGGGCACAAAGAAACTATACCAGGTTGCAAGGCAAAGACAGAAAGATAAAGAAGATAGTCAGACACCCTTCATAAGGGATTCCAGCAACAACCTGCTTACCAGCCCACAGGACATCAAAGGCAGATGGAAGGAGTATTTCCAGCAGCTTCTGAATGAAGAAAACCCCACAGAAGCGGTACTGCCCCCAAAAACAGCCTACAATGAGAGTAGAAGAGGAGCCCAGCTTAGAAGAAGTAAGAGCAGCACTAAGGAAAATGAAGTCAGGGAAAGCAGCAGGCTCAGATGAGGTCACAGCAGATATGATAAAGATGCTGGGTGAGCTAGGGGAGAAATGGCTCCTGAGGATACTAATTGCAGTGTGGAGAGAAAGGCATATCCCAGATGACTGGAGAATAAGCATACTCGTGCCAGTGTACAAGAACAAAGGGGACATCCACAACTGTGGACAGTACAGAGGCATCAAACTCCTACCACATTGCATGAAAGTTCTGGAGAGGGTGATTGATAACCGGATACATGAATAGTAGAATGTAAGATGGGAGATGAACAGTTCAGATTCAGATCAGGATGCAGCACAATTGACCCGATGTTTGCATTGAGACAGATACTTGAGAAGAAACTAGAGAAAAGGAGAGTCAAACTGGGCTTTCCTAGACTTGGAGAAAGCATATGACAAGGTCCCAAGAAAGCTGATCTGGGCAGTACTGTGGTGGTTTGAAGTCCCAGAAACATTGGTAGAATTAGTACAGGCTATGTACAAGGACCCAGTGACTCAAGTACGAACAGTGTTTGGCCTCACTGAGGGGTTCCCAGTGGGAGTGGGTGTACACCAGGGTTCAGCTCTGAGCCCACTGCTGTTCATACTGGTAATGGACTACATCAGCAAACAGGTTGGAGGGGTCAGAGCAACAAAGAGGCTGTATGCATACGATGTGGCAGTACAGGCAGACTCTGATCTAGAACTTCAGCAAAGGATAGGAGAATGGAATGCAAATCTGAAGGCACATGGGATGAAACTAAGCACAGATCAGACAGTGGTAATGGCAGCAGATTGGGGAAATCAGAAGAAGCTGAGAATAGAGATAGATGGGAAGATAGTGGAACAGGTAAACAGCTTCAAGTATCTGGGAAGGGTGGTTGAGGAGAAGGGTAGTCTGAATGAAGAGGTCAAAGCTAGAATCAGAGGGGCTGCAGCCAAATGGCATAGAGTATCAGGTGTAGTATATGACAGAAGAATGCCAAAGAAGCTGAAAAGTAAGGTGTACAAGACAGTGGTGCGACCAGTACTACTGTATGGTACAGAAACCTGGGCAGTAAAGGCAGAACAGTTGAAGAAGCTAGAGGTGATGGAAATGAAGTGCCTGAGAAAGGTGGTAGAATGTACACTGCGGGACAGGTGAAGAAATGAGGACATAAGAGCAGAAGCCAAAGTAGCTCCAATTGCAGAAAAGATCAAAGAGAACAGATTATGATGGTATGGGCACATGTGTAGAAAAGCAGAAGACAATCTGGTGAGGGAGATTTGGGACAGACAGGAAGAAGGTAAGAGGAAGTGAGGGCATCCAGCAAAGAGGTGGATGGATTGTGTGAAAGAAGATCTGCGACAGTCAGGCATGAGTGTTGAAGAAGGCAGGAGAGTGGCACTGAATCAAGAGAGTTGGCGACAGTTAATACGATACCCGACCCCATGTAAATGGGAAAAAGGAGGATGATGATGAAGTAGGGTTACCACCTGTCCCACTTTGCGAGGGACAGTTCCTTTTTGGACAGTTGTATCCTGACCAAAAATAATACAATGGCAAATGTCCTGTGATTGTAGGAAATAATTATGTCCCATATTTCATGTAACAGTTGCATAAAACAGTTATTTCTGTATGTAAAATACTTAAATGTTACAAGAAACAGAATAAGTAACCAAACTGCTACAAGAATAAGCATTCATTTAGGCAAATAAGTAAAGTTCTAACCTTTGTACTGACCGTGGGTATGTGTCAGCCTGTAAAATCTGATGTGTGTCCTGAAAATGCCCCACTTTGGCCATTTGAAAAGGTGGCAACCCTAGACGTAAGCGGGTATGCAAGCGTGTATGCACAACAGTAAGTGGCGGTGATTCAACGGTATGGGAAATGTAAATAAGCATGTAGGTGTATATGCATGTGTATGTACAGACCAATATATATATATATATATATATATATATATATATATATATATATATATATATATATATATATATATATATGTAGATATGAAGAATGAACATGGTCACAATATAGCAGTCATAACAAATGTGAAGGGAAACAGCAGTGGAACCCGCCGTAATATTTAGTGCTGTTATATATCAGGATGGCCAGAGGTGAGCACACCTCTGCATCCCCAACCACAGGTAGGACACTAAAAGTGGAACTAATGATGTCCCCATGCTAGGTCTGACTTTCAGCTAGGTACAGGACAGTCCTGGTCCCCAGTCGGACAAGCCTAAACCCGGATGACCACATTTATTTTATTTATTATTTTACATTTGTTGACCGGGCAAGTCTAACTGGATATATGTCCATTTTCAGTAGAGGCCTGGCAAAAGCTCCAGGACAAAACAGATGAAAAAGTAAAAAAAAATTGTGTAGAATAAAAATAGAGTTTACATAGAAAAACATACAAAATGCTGGGATACATTTTCAAGACACTGGTTTGAATCATCTACAAGATATTAACACCCTATTAAAAAAACACCCTCTGAAAAACAAGAGTTTACATAGAAAAAACATACAGAATACTGGGATACATTTTACAACACACTGGTTAGTAATCATCTACAATATATAAACGCCCTGGTTAATAATAAATACAAAAATAGAGAAGACAATAGTTAAATACTATTTACAAATATATAGAAAATGACATTTATAATGAGTCAAATCACAGAAGTTACAGATAAACTGTTCTGATTACATATACAATAAGTACAAAATTGACAAAAGAGGGAAAGTAAAAAAAGTAATCTTAATCAGTTAGTCAGGGTTGTTACAAGGGCACAGCCATTTTGTTCTCAGGAGTATTTTCAGTTGTTGTTTGAAGAGGGGTAGAGAAGGAAGAGAAGTTAATTCAGTAGGTAGAAGGTTCCAGTTTCTCCCAGTAGAGTTTGAGAACAGAGAATCACCTGCCAAGTTGTTTGACTTACTAATGTTAATTAACAATTTATTTGCTGATCGTAAGTTAGTGAGATTTTTATAGGGGGTGATGATATTTGAGAGTACTGGGGTATTATTTGGGAGGTAGAGGATCTTATGAGCAATGATAAGTTGACTATATTGAAGCTGATGAGGTAGTTCAAGCCATCCTAGTTGTTTCAGATTCTTACAGTGATGGGTTCTATAGGGATTACCAGTGGCAAATCTTGCAATGTTATTATAGGAGGTAGCTAGTTTGAGACAATTATGTTTTGACAGATTGGTATAGATTGGTGAGGCATAAAGGAGTGTTGAGATTAGATGAGAATGGGCAATAGCAGATCTAGCGATTGGAGTGAAGAAGGATTTGACTCTATATAGAGAGCCCATTTTTCTGTTAACTGTTTTTATTGTGTTATTAATATGGGAGTCAAAGTTAAGGTTGTTGTCTATAGTAATTCCTAGAAGCTTAGTGGTAGTGTCAGGGGATATGAGGGTACCATTGTTAGAAGTAACAGAGAAATCAATAGGTATGTGCTTCTGGGTAGGGGTAAAAAGCAGGAACTTAGTTTTTTTAGGATTAAGGAGGAGGCAGCGTTTTAAGAACCATGACTCTATTGTGTGAAACATTTCCTGAGTTAAGGACTGTAGTTCTGATAAAGATTTGGCTGTGCAGATTATTGTTGAATCATCTGCATATTGTATACAGGTTGCATGAGGAGTAGCTTTGCAGAGATCATTAATAAAAATAGAGAATAATAAAGGACCAAGAATAGAGTCCTGGGGAACACCTAGTGTAACTGGTAGGTGGGATGATAGATTATTTTCCCACATAACAGCTTGCTGTCTGTCACTTAGGTAGGAGCTAAACCATTGTACAGCTAGAGTATCGAGAGAAAGTGATTTAAGAATGTTAATAAGCAATGTGTGGTTAACCATATCAAAAGCTTTTGATAGATCAATAAATAGGGCTGAAGAGAGAGTATTATTATTGTGATTTCTGTTAATAGTGGCCGTGAAAGATAAGTGGGCTGTAGTGGTACTATGGTATGGTCTAAAGCCATGTTGACTTTGTGCAAGTAGGTTATGTTTTAGTAAGTGGTCTAGAAGTTGATGATGAATACATTTTTCCATTATTTTTGCTAAGGGGTATAGTAGGGCTATAGGTCGGTAGTTAGAGTATTCATTTGAGTTGCCTCCTTTATGTAGGGGGATAATGTGTGAGATTTTCCAGATGACTGTGATGGTTCCCTCGTTAATGGTTCTGTTTATTAGGATTGATATTGGATAAGCTACTGCTTTGGCAGCTTTTTGCAAATATTGTGCTGGAATCTGGTCAGCAGAAGGAGTACAAGGCTTAAGTTTTAGAATGAGTTTGTGGATGAAATTAGTGGAGATGGGTTGGAATAGGAAAGTAGGAAGAGAGCTGGAGATGAGGTTAGGAAGGTTGGAGCTGTCAGGGGTTAGGTGGCTGGCTAGAGATTGGATGGCTTCGGTAAAGAAGGTATTAAACGCATTAGCAGTTTGGTTGGGAGTTTCATGATTAGCACCAGTTGGGGTTGGTGTACTGCAGTGACCGGGGTGTAGCAGACATGAACACCCTGACAATCAAATACACGTATGTGCCAGGACTATAGGATTTGGAGGTCTGAATATACTTTGAGTGAGTCAACATGCAGCAAGGGTCCAGAGCAGTAGGGAATGGTGCATGTGCAGTAGTGCGGTTTTCCCAACAGGAAAATGGATGCCTTCTGTTTTAGTCAAGTGTTGAGTCGTGTGTTTGGGTAACTATGAACCATGGGTATACATATAAATGAAGCAGAACACCAATAGTGTAGTGGTTAGAGCATCAGACTATCGAGCAGACTTTGCCGGTTCAACTGCAGCGCACACCATTTATGATGTGAAATCCGTATACGAGCATATCTTGCTAATTTTATGCTATATAATGATATAATACCAATTAAATGTGAACTGGGGTGACATATCACAGTAAGAATGTGGACAGATTTTGCATGACGTGAATCGGCGGTTAAACGGAAAACCACAGATGAAAAGTGTTGTACTCACCCTTTGTCCAACGGCCCTTGTTCCACCCAACAACACAATATACTGCATCGGCCAGGCCCGACACCAGGACCCTACACATCACAATCAATGAGATTTACCACTAAGCCACGGCAGTTATACCTAACGTCGATGTTATCACAAACATAGCAGACAACACAGTCATTCAACCGTATGATCAAAGTAATTCAATCATATAGATGTGTATGCATGCATACGTACACGCACGCACGCACACACACACACACACACACACACACACACACACACACATATATATATATATATATATATATATATATATATATATATATATATATATATATATATATATATACACATATAGAGTAACCACCTGTCCCACTTTGCGAGGGGCAGTCCCTCTTTGGCCAGTTGTGTCCTGTACACTTAGTGTCAAATGGCAGATGTCCTGAGATTTAATGACAAAAATATGTCCTATATCTATGTAATTATTTATTTATTTATTTATTTATTTATTTATTTATTTATTTATATTTGTTGACCGGGAGTGTCTGACTGGATGTAGGTCCATTTTCAGCAGAGGCCCGGGGAGAAAAGCTCCACAGTTAAAACAGACAGTAGTTACATTGGATTACATAGCGATTAACAATTTACATAGCAATTACTTACAACATATTTACAGATGAAGAACATAGTACATCAGTAGACAACTAGACTCTATCTGTGAAGTACATAACAGACATTAACAAATGTTACAATAAGAAGTTCCTGCTGTATAATAAGTACTAGGCTTATGAGCATCTGAGCTTGCTATAATCAAGGTAGTTAGTGGAGTGGAAAGAAAGGTAGTGGTTGGATGGGGTGGGTGATATTAGAGTGGGAGTTGCAAGGCATAGCCAGCATGTTTTTAGGTGTGCTTTTAGTAAAGTTTTGAAGTGGGTGCATGATGGTATGTATGTAATTGTGGGTGGGAGGGAGTTCCATAATTTGGCTATGGCGCAAGAGAATAGTGCTTCACCAGCAGAGTTATTGGCTTTAGTGATCTGCAAGTGATTTTTGTTGCTGGATCTTAGTGGTCTGGTGGTGCGATAGGGTTGGAGTAGATTCTGGAGGGATGGGACATTTAGTGGATGGTTTACTAGTTTATGGGCTAGTGAGAGTTGATACCATTGAAGGAGGTGAAGGAGTTCAAGCCAGCCCAGTTCAGAAAGTGAGAGACAGTGGTGACTACGGTAGGATGCCCCTGTGGCGAATTTGGCAATTTTGTTGTAGCAGGTCTCTACCTTGTTTAGATCGCATTGCCATAGATTGGTATATATTAGAGAGGCATAAAGTAGGGTGGAGATAAGGTGGGAATTTGCTATTGAAATCTTTGCTGCTTTGGTGAGAAGTTGCTTATTTCTGTATAATGCTCCTAGTTTTTTGTGGACTTTTTTTATGGTCATGGATATATGAATGTCAAATTTTAGTTTATTGTCTATTTCCACTCCTAGCAATTTGGTGTGTTCAGTTGGGTATATAGTGGTGTTGTCTTTTGCTGTGATGTTAAAGTGAGAGTTATTTTGAGTATGTTTGGTGGGTTGGAAGATGAGTAGTTTAGTTTTGTTTGGGTTGAGTATTAATTGGGCATCGGATAACCAAGTTTCAACAGAGGAAAAGGCTTCCTGTGTGACTTTTTGCAGTTTGGGTAAGGACTGGGCTGAGCAGATGATGGTTGAGTCATCTGCGTATTGTATGAGGGTGCCATGTTTGGTGGCAGAGGCTAGATTATTGGTGAAAACAGAGAAGAGTAGGGGTCCAAGGATGGATCCTTGGGGAACCCCTATGGAGACAGGTAGTTGGGGAGATATGTCATTCTGCCATACAACGGATTGTTGGCGGTCAGACAGGTAACTCTGAAACCAGTTGGTGACTGGTTGTGAGAAGGATAGGTTATTGAGGAGAGAGATAAGTTGTTTGTGTGGGACCATGTCAAATGCTTTAGATAGGCTACAGCCATTGTTTTTATGCTGAAGGATAGTGTTAGTAAAGGAGAGTAAGGCAGTGGTGGTGCTATGGTTTGGTCGGAAACCATGCTGAGTATTGGAAAGGAGGTTGTTAGTAAGGAGGTAGTCTGAGACCTGAGAGTGTATGCATCTCTCTAGTATTTTGGAGAGTGGAGAGAGAATAGAATGGGGCAGTAATTGGTTAGTTCTGTGGAGGGTCCGTCTTTGTGGAGGGGAATTATATGTGATACTTTCCACAGTGTGGGAACGTAACTTTCTGACAGAGATCGGTTAATCAAGATGGATACTGGGTAGGCCAGAGCATCAGCTGCGATTTGTAGGTATTCACTTGGGAGGTTGTCTGCTACTAATTTGGTGGGCTTAAGTTTAGTTAAGAGTTTTTTTTGTTGGAGGTAGGTACAGAAGAAAAAGAGAAGGCAGTGGTGAGATTACTAGTTGAAGGTGTGGGTTGGAGGGGAGGGGGGTTGTGTTGTTTAGCTAGTGATAGTATGGTTTGTGTGAAGTGTGTGTTGAATGAGGTAGCATATTTTCTGAGGAGTGAGCGATGTTAGGAGGAGGGGTACTGACTTTACCTGGGTGTAGGATGCAGTTTATGGAGGACCAGAATTGTTTGGGGCTGAGTTGGGAGGAGTCTAAGCCAGACTGGCAGTATTGGAATTTGTCCTGTTTTATTAGCTTTTTTACTCTATTGCGTAGTTCTAGGAATTTCTGTCTAGTTGAGGAGGTTTTGGTTTTGTGCCAGTGATTCCAGGCTTTATCCATGTTTTTAATTTCTGACTTAATGGTTTTCTGTAGCCATGGGGAGGGTTGTGCTTTGAATCTGGAAAGTCTTATGGGGGCATGGTAATTAAGGATGCTCAGTAAGGTAGAATTAAAAAATTCAACTGCGTCATCAAGACTGAGGTACTTTAGAGGATGCCAGTTACATTCTTTCAGGGATGAGATGAATGTGAGTGGGTTAAAGTTTAGTTTTTTATGTATTTGACGGTAGATGACAGGTTTAGCTTGGTATAGGTATTTTTTGAGTAGGAATGCTGGGGAGTGATCACTGAGGCTATCTAATAAGCAGCCTGTTATATATGACTGGGAGCTCTTACTGACTAGTATCCAATCCAGGGTAGTGTGCTTGCTGGAGTTTTTATTTATCCTGGTCGGCGACTAGACTAGTTGGGTTAAGCCATGAAGGTTTACATGATGGGTTGGATGGTTGCCAGAACAGGGTTGCCAGTCAATACTGAAATCACCTAAAATTATAGTTTCTTGGGGGAGATGGTGGGTAGACCAGCTGAGGAGGTTTTCTAGTGGAGGGATGTTTTGGCCAGGTGGGAAGTAGCATCCAGTTATGTTGATGGTTTTATTTTGGTTTATTTTGAGGTTGGTATATATTATTTCTTCATTGCCTATTTGTGGAGCTGATGATTTTAAGATCTGGATGTTTAGATGATGTTTAAATATTATAGCTACACTGCCTCCTTTCTTGTTTAGCCGGTCTACTCTTATTATGCCATAACCTGTAGTGAGTATTTGCTCACTGGTAATGTGAGGTTTTAGCCAGGTTTCGGTCAGGATGACTATGTCTGGGGAGTACAAGTCTATGGTGGCATGGAGTTCATGGACTTTGTTGGATAATATTCTAATATTTAGGCTTAGTAGAAGGAATTCACTTGGCTTTCTATTGGCTGTAATATGGGAGAAGTTGTGGTTTCTAGTCTGATTATGAGGATTGGGGTTGGAGATGGTAGGGCCAGGGTTGGGGTGGATGTCTCCACTTAGGGCTAGTTTTGATATGCATAAGGTTATTAGTTTTCTCAGTTTTTGAATGTGTTTGTTTATAAGGGAAACTTTATGATTTTGCTCTGTGGGTAATAGGTATGATGGGAGGGTTACTATGTTAAGTTGTAGGGATGCTTTATGTTTGAGTAATATAGTTGGTAGAATATGTGGGGGGTGCATAGGGATGGTTCTTGAGTTGGTGGGAGGGGAGCTGAGTGAGGGTGAGACATGAGTGGTGGTGTGAGTAGTAGTACAATGGTAGTGGTTGAGTGGGGGAATGATGGAGCTTTGGTAGGATGTAAGATATGCAAATAGAGTGTATGCAGTGAGCATAGGTAAGATATGCTTGTACATGTTAGTTGAGGAGGTGTGATAGTAGTGGGAAGATGGAGGAGGTAGTGTTGGGTTAGCGCTGTGGTTGGTTATTGGAAAGATGGGAGGGGTTTGTGAGTGTATTAAAGGTGGGACCACTGGGGGCGGGAGGAAATAGGGGAGGTAATAGTAGCATAAAACAGTTATTCTGTATCTGAAACACCTAAATGTTAAAAGAAACTGAATAAGCAACTAAAATGCTACAAGAATAAGCTGTCAATTAGGCATAAAAGTGATGTCCTGTCCTTTGTACTGGCTGTGGGTATGTGTCGGCCTGCAAAATCTTGAAGTTTGTAACAAATAAGTCCAACTTTGGCCATTTGAAAGGGTGGCAACTATATATATATATATATATATATATATATATATACACACACACACACACACACACACACACACATATACATATATATATATATATATATATATATATATATATATATATATATATATATATCTATACACAGAATGAACATGGGAACAAGAAAGCAATCATAATGAATGCGAAGGAATATAGCTGGCCAGAGGTGGCCAAAACCCCTGCGTCTCTAACCATAGGTAGGATGCAAACAGTAGGAGTAACCTTGTCCACGTGCAAAATCTGACTTTCAAATGGGTACAGGGCTGTTCCAGTCCCCAGTCGGACAAGCCTAAACACAGAAGACCACATGAACACACTGCAATCAAACACATTTATGTGCCAGGACTATAGGCTTTGGAGGTCTGAATATCCTTGGAGTGAGTCAACATGCAGCATGGGTCCAGAGCAGTAGGAAATAGGGAATGGTGCATGTGTAGTAGTGTGGTTTTCCCCATAGGAAAGTGGATGCCTGCTGTGTAAGTGAAGTGTTGAGGCATGTGTTCGGGTAACTATGAACCATGGGTATACATATAAAGGAAGCAGAACAGCAATAGTGTAGTGGTTAGAGCATCCGCCTAACGAAAAGTCATTCACAGTTCAAGGTCGACTATAGCACATATAATTTTCCTTGTGGAATGAATGTTGCTCTGCTGTAAAGCTGACATTTAAACATGTAAAAGTGAATGTGTGTATCGCATGGGACTATTAACTAGATCCTTTCAATCAAACTGGTACTGCCATAATGAATAAGGCACAAGTAAACACAAATAAGCGGCAGTAAACATATGAAACGCACAGTAAGCATAGGCGAGTGCACCTGAGTGGGTGTAAGAAGCTCCCAGCATAGGAAATGTATGTTTGTATGTACAGATGTAATATATACACACACACACACACACACACACACACACACACACACATATATGTATATATACATATGTATGGGTATATATATTTGGGCGGCACAGTGGTGGAGCGGTTAATGTTGTCGCCTCACAGCAAGAGGTTCTCCGGTTCGATTATCGGCTGGGTTGCCTTCTGTGTGGAGTTTGCATGTTCTCCCTGTGTTCGCGTGGGTTTCCTCCCGGTACTCTGGTTTCCTCCCACATTCCAAAGACATGCATCTGGAGCATTTCTCCCCGGGCCTTCGCTGAAAACAGGCTCTGTGGAACCTAGTCGGACTTTCCCGGTCAACAAAATGATAAATAAATAAATTATATATCTATATATATATATATATATATATATATATATATATATATATATATATACACACACACACACACACATATATATAAATGTATAGATATATATCTACATACATGAAATACATATATATATATATATTATCATCGTCATCATCTTCTTTCAGCTGTTCCCGTTAGGGGTTGCCACAGCAGATCACCTGTTTCCATTTCTTCCTGTCCTCTGCATCTTGCTTTGTCACACCAACCACCTGCATGTCCTCTCTCACCACATCCATAAACCTTATCTTAGGCCTTCCTCTTTTCCTGTTACCTGGTAGCATCATCCTTAGCATCTTTTTCCCAATATATTCAGCATCCCTCCTCAGCACATGTCCAAACTAACGTAATCATGCCTCTCTGGCTTTGTCTCCAAACCTTCCAACCTGGGCTGACCCTCTAATATACTTATTCCTAATCTTGTCCACCCTCGTCACACCCAGTGCAAATCTTAACATCTTTAATTCTGCCACATCCAGCTCAAACTCCTGTCTTTTTGTCAATGCCACTGTCTCCAACCAATATAACCTAGCTGGTCTCACTACCCTCTTGTAGACCTTCCCTTTCACTCTTACTGGTACTAGTCTGTCACAAATCACTCCTGACACTCTTCTCCACCCACTCCATCCTGCCTGTACCCTCTTCTTCACCTCACTTCCACACTCACCGTTACTCTGAACTATTGACCCCAAGTATTTAAACTCATCCACCTTTGACACCTCTACTCCTTGCATCCTCACCATTCCTCTATCCTCCCTCTCATTCACACACATATATTCTGTCTTAGTCCTGCTAACCTTCATTCCTCTTCTCTCTAGAGCATATCTCCATCTCTCCAGGGTCTCCTCCACCTGTTCCCTACTCTCACTACAGATCACAATGTCATCTGCAAACAACATAGTTCACCGGGACTCCTGTCTGATCTTGTCTGTCAACCTGTCCATATATATGTGTATATACATATATCTATATATATATATATATATATATATATATATAAATATCTATATATATATATATATATATATAGATATATAGATATCGATATATATATATAGATATATATATATATATTTATATATATATATATATATATATATATATATATAGATATAGAGATACTTATATATATATCTATATACATATATATATATATATATATATATATATATATATATATATCTATATATATATATATATATATATATATATATCTATACATATAGATATATATATAGATATATATATATATATATATATATATACATACATATATATATATGTATATATATATATGTATATGTATGAAGAATGAACGTTGTAACAATAAAGCATACACAAGGAATGTGAAGGGAATCAAGAGCAATTATGGTATTATATAGTGCTTTCAGCGTATGTCATAAAAAGCTGCCCAGGAGTGAGCAGAGCACCGCTACTCACACCACAGGTAGGATTTTACCAGTGGGAGTAACATCATTGAATTGATAAGTCTACTTTACACACAGATGGAATGTAGTCCCATGCTGGGACCTCCAAAAACAGGAAAGCACAAATGGCCATATTCCATAACCCCAGGAAACGCACCTATGTGCAAATATACATGGTGTGAGACCCTGTGAATACACGATGTGGGACAAAATGTGTGTAGGGCCCCATACTCTCTGGAGAGGGCAATGTGTAAAGGTGTGTCATGGCTGTGATAATAAGTGGATAATGGATGTTACACGTGTAAATTCAACACGGGTGGGGTGGAGAAATTACGGGTATGCAATTATGGATCCAGGCGTGCCAGGGTTGGATGGCCCAGTTATAATGGACCCCCCCGTGGAGGTCAGCTAGTTCATAATAGGTATATATGCATACACTCATGCAGACAACAGTATGTTGAAGTACATTCTCTGTAACGCATGCATTCCATTTGTTGACATAAATAATAGGAATGTGCACATACAAACATCGACAGTAGATGGCTGTTTAGAAGAGGGACGGGTCGAATCATACTGTATCACATTCCAGTTACCATCAGTAATCCGTACATGAACATATTGTGACATCTGTCCACTGTATAACATTCTAAATGCCGATTACAAGATAACTGGAGTGAAGTGTCGGTGTCATAATGAATAAGGCACTAGTATGCTGGTGAAGCATATATAAACACCATTACGCATGTGTAAGTGCGTATGAGCAGAGAATGTATTGACACACAGATGTATATATATAATTATATACACACACACACACAAATATATATATATATATATATATATATATATATATATATATATATATATATATATATCGACAGCAAGATATGAATATACATGTATGCATGCATATGCAAATATATCTGTATATATTAATGTAAATATATATATATATGGGTCTACCTGACAACGTCGACAGCTTAGAACACCGACAATGAGAACACCGACGCCAGAAGATCGACAAGTGAGAAGACCGACGGATGAAAACACCGACGCTGAGAACACCGGCATGGGAAAAGGCTGTGTAAGTATGTAGTGAAGGAGGCAAGTGTGCGATATTGACGGTCTGTAGAGATAGGGGTGGGTTAAGTGAGTTAGGGTTAGGGCGCGGGTTAGGTAAGTGTGCGGTAGTGATAGTCTTTGGGTTAGGGGCAGTTAAGTGAGTTAGGGTTAGCCGGGTTAGGTGAGTGTGCGATAGTGACAGACTTTAGGGTTAGGGTTTGGATTAAGGTTGTAGATAGTTGTGTATGTGAGGTTTAGTGTGGGTTTGTAATTTTGGTGTGCTTGTGTTGTGTTTGTGCTTTTGGACAGGGATTTGTTTTGTTTGTTGATTGTCAGTATTATGGTGTGACGTGAGGTTTCGTGTTTGTGAACTGTCGGTTATGTGGTGTCGGTGATTTCGTTGTCGGTGTTGTGATGTGTCGGTGTTGTCATGTAGACCCATATATATATATATATATATATATATATATATATATATATATATATATGTGTTACAGCAAATAGCAGTTACGGGTAACATATGTTCAGACCGGGCATATGTTGGTGGGAGGTCCAATAAACAAATGTCTACCCCCCCCCCCCCAGCTAGGCCAGTGAGACATACAGACACGCAATAAAGGTAAATACAATACTGCTTCCCAGACCACCGGCAGGAAACTACTAGTGGGAGAGATCTACAAGGTCTGCACTTTAAACATGGACAGCGATGTCCCTTGTGGGACACCAAAAATTTTGTTCTTCCAGGCAAGGTCAGTAAAGATTACTACGACCAGAATGTAGCTGTACACAGAACAGTAGGTTGTGCAAGCCTAATAACACATGGGTTGACACAACTTACAACATGTGTCCCGACATGGTGAGAGTGGGCAGTGTGTAGGGGTGTGTTCATACCCCACCTGTGCCCACAGTAAGGATGAGTGCTGTAGAGTAGTGGCAGGTAGGGGAACTATGGGTATGCGATTATGGGCCTAGCCGTGCAGGTGTTGGCTGGCAGACACATATTAGGACCGCCCTGTGGATGTAAGTAATATTCCTATGTGGGTATAGCAGACACCCATACCTCCCAAACCTTAAGAGCATATCTACTGGATAGCCTGTAAACCACTGGGGGAACACATAGGGACCATATCATTGATCTGTCCCCGATTACCAGGGACGTCCGTGATTACGAATCAGAATCTAACACAGTCCCAACTAAACTTTCCTAGAACTAGTAATATTAGGAGGAAAGGTATCAGAATACACGCAATGAATAATGACAACATGAAAGAGTCCTAAACAGCATGTACCTCAGACAATGTGTATGAATACATATGTGCTCTTGGTCCGTCAATGTGTCAGGTTAATAGCAACAACCTTCTAAATGTGTCCCTGAGGTTGTTATGCAGTGTCCCTGATTCAGTGTTCATTCTTCCCCATTCATATGAGAGATCTGCTAGTGATATAAAGCACATGTTCCGCCGACTACCTTAGAAAGGCGATAGAATAATAGGGTTGCGGTTACCACCTGTCCACCTTTGCGATGGACACTCCCCTTTGGGCAGTTGTGTCCTGCAAAATAAATGTAATTCTGGCAAATGTCCTGTGATTTAGGGCAAAGATTTCCTATATTGTCTGTAGTAGTTGCATAAAACAATTATTTTGTATCTGAAACACCTAAATGTTATAAGAAACAGTATAAGCAACTATAATGCTACAAGAATAATCTTTTATTTAGGTTAAACAGTGAAGTACTCTGCTTTTTACTGGCTGTGGGTATGTGTTGCCCTGCAAAATCTGACATCTCTACACACAGGTCCTATAGGGTTGCCACCTTTCCAAATGGCCAAAGTGGGACATGTTCTGTAGAAATGTCAGACTTTCCAGGACAAATGAAACTGAAGCACAAACACAAACTAAGTCCGTACTACCAAAAGAAGAAGCTGCTCAGGGTATCCAGCTGCCCAAATAAATCCTGCAATCACGAGTAAAAGTGACGTACTATTTATTACAAAAACAAAAAATCACATAAAGTGCTTTTCGTCAGGTCACATAGCCCAACTTCTTCAGATATTTGTTCACCATAAAACATTGACTATATAGGAAGTGAAAGAGTCAGCTGTTTCCTGGAACAAAAAGGAATCAGCTGCTCTTAAAGTGGCACTCACCTTCATTCATTACCTAAAGTATAGCTTAAACAGCTCTCATCTACACAATTGTTTTAAAAACAATATTTCTAAATAGTAAATAAATAGATAAAATGACGTAAAAAACATATTTATCCATTATAAAATATTGATTCGATTAAGGTTGAAGTTAAAAAATGTATGTAAGGTGTATATATGAATATGTCTAAAAAATGTATATATATATATATATATATATATATATATATATATATATACATAAATGTCACCATATATATGATGTTAATGTTTAAAATTAAGTTTAAGAAGTGTAACAAGACATAAAAGCACATAAACAAAAGCAGCCAGAACCTAAACATAAGAAGCTAAAAGTCAAGTAAACTAAAAAGTAATGGTGTATATAAACCCGTATTAAGACCAGTGTGGTGATCAACTCCTAACCAAATTTTTAAGTTGTAGTATACAATTAATTGAGTACATTTTGTTAATACACGGTGGGTAACACGCAAAAGTACGTAGTTGCCAACTCAATTCTAGTTTCTCTAACAGTAAAGAGAAAGGTCCTCCTCTAGGGTCATAGGTAATGCAATCTATAGCCCTAAAAGTAAAGCCATGGGTGGGTGCTTTCATAGTGTGCCTGGCCAAAGCGTTTTCTGACTTATTGGACCTGATAGCGTATGTATGTTCATATACCCTGTCCCTAAGCCTTCTATCAGTTTTGCCAATATAGAAGGCAGGACAGGTGTGACACTTAGCCAGGTATACTACTCCCTTGGAGTTACAATCAAATTTGTACTTGGTGTTATATTTAAAACTTTGTATACTAAATTTCATTCCCTGCTCCATATATTTACAGTAAGGGCATGACAAACACTAATTCATACCTGTGTGTCTAAGTGTACAGGAGTCCGAGTAACGAGTTTCCACTAGGTTTTTTAAGTTTCTTCCTTTTCTATAAACTATTTTGGGGAACTCAATGGGACCTCCTGACAATTGTGGGTCCATGTTTATCAGATCCCAATTTTTCTTTAAAATGTTTATAAAATCATAACTGTCTATAGAATACATAATAATAAGTCTGTTTTGATTTAATATTCCATCCTGTAGTGGGCAATTATTTGGTTCTAAACTGTGGTTACTTGATAGTATTGATTTGTAAAAGCCCACTTCTCTTTTATTTTTCACTTCCTGACAAATCTCTTGTAGGGGTGAAGTAGGGCAGCCTCTCTTTTTAAACATGTCCATAAGTGTTAAGCATTCTTCAATAAACTGGTTGTCATCTGTAACCGTTCGAGCTGCCCTTACAAATTGCCCCTTAACAACCGAATGTTTTTGGTGGGCCGGGTGGCAGCTACTATAATGAAGGAATGCATTACAGTGTGTTTCTTTTCTGTAGATCCTGGCTTTAAAACATTGGTTTTTCGATCCTTACTTAAATCAACATCTAAATAAGCAATTCTATCCTGTGAAAAATTATGTGTAAATTTTAAAAATACACTGGTGTTGTTTAAGTAAGTTAAAAAGTTAGAAGCCTCCTGTTGATTACCCTGGAACATAATAAATATATCATCCAGGAAACGTATATAGTATTTGACTTTACTTGTGTATGCCATTGCACCAAAGACATATTCATGTTCCCAATAGGCCATTACTAAATATGCAAATGCACTGCCCATCGCCACTCCTATTTTTGGTAAATAGTATCTGTTGTTGAAAATGATGTAATTGTTAGAAAGAACTATATCCAATAGTTCAGCCATCAATTTTACTTCATTCTGGGGGGCTCCCATACGGTGTAGTAACAAACTCACCCATTATATTCCCTCTGTATGGGGAATCGAGGAATACAAGTCTTTCACATCTATTGTGAGAAAATTTAAATCATCTTGTTATTGTAGGTTATTCATGTTGTCCAAAAATGTCTGAGAGTCTTTACAAATATGCTTTTGTTGAACCACATATTTCTTTAAAGTGTAGTCAATAAATTTAGAGCAAGCATAAGTAATACTTTCTCTAGCGTCGACCAATGGTCGCATGGGTGGGTTATTTGTGCATTTATGTATTTTTGGCACTCCAAAAATAGTAGGTATCCTTGGGGCTGACATATGTAGATAATTTGCTCCAGTCATGTCTATCCTTGCTTCAATAAATAATTCATCAAATAATGCCCTAACTCTTCCATAAGCTATGTTTAACTCGTTCTTTGATACCTCCTCGTAAGTATCACTTTCTAAAATAGTCTGAATTTTGTGGTTGTAGTCATCCAAGTTAAAAATAACTATACCCCCTCCCTTATCTGGTTTCATTCTCCTAACATGTGCTTTTTGCAAGTACATAAGTGCTTGTTTTTCTTCCTTAGTAATGTTGTAATTAAAGTTAATAATTTGTTCATTATTCATCCTATCCATTTTGTGAAAAATGTCTAACATACATATTTTTTCAAACAAAGTCACAGCTGGATGGGAATGGGGACAAAATGTACTAGAAATGTAAAATGGTGTAATAGAGGGTGGTGCCTCTCCTATTAGTAAATTTAAATTCAACTTCCTGATAAATAATTTAAAATCAATAATAAACTCTGCTACATTAGTTATACACGAAGGAACAAAAGTGAAACCTTTTGCTAATAGATTAGCCAAAGTAGCATCGACATTGAAGTCAGAATAATTAAAAATATTAAAGTCCCCAATAGAATTATGTACTATGGTAAGAACCGGTTCTTTGAAGGATACGTTCTCTTCGTGTAGGTTCTCCTGATGTGTTGATTCTATAGAAAGAGAGTCCGTAGTGTCCACTTTATTATGTTCACTAATTATTGGTGAGAATAAAAGTACGTTTTCCTCGGGCCTTGCCTCCAGTTGTACCCCAAGGCAGGAACTTGAAAATCCTGATTGTCGTGGCCATTTTGGCCTCTTTGACCATGGTGGACGTTATGATAGTTGTTACCCTGGGTAGCTGCATTGAGTCTATTAGTTTGAAACCCATTGGAGTTAGTCTTATATTTGTTATTACTATTGTTGTTGTTATTGTTGTTACCTTTCTTTTTGGGTATTTCTGTCCAGCCCTCTTCGAGTTGGTCCAATTCATGCATGTCCATGGCTCCATCAGATCCCCCTGCTGTCATACCCTGCCTTTGGTCGCTGGTGTTGCTAAAGTTCGTTTGAGACAAGGGAGGTGCTGGGTATGCCAAACCCTTATCATAGGCTTCGCTGTCTCAATTTAGTTTTTTAACTTTGTTACTTTTTAATTTCTCAAGGTGATGATCAATAGTAGAAAATGATCTTTCATACTCATATTTGTAACAAAAGAAGTTACTGTCTCTCTTTATTTCTCCATCTAAACTAGTCGCTTTCTGTAATAAATCATCTGCAGCTTTTTGATAATGTTTACTTTTAAGTTGTAACAGTTCAATGCCATGGTTATTAAACATTTTTATTAGGTCCTGATGAAATTCCGAGCCTCCTACCAACCCAGTAGGGTATTGCCAAACCCGGAGGCCTTTTGGAACTATGCCCTCACTAATACATTGTTTAAAGTAAGCTAGTTCCAAATGTAATTTTTTTGTATTTAAGCAACTTTAAGTCTAGTAATTTAAGTTTACTGTTCAGTGTTTCAGTTTGTACATTTACAGTTGTTAGCTCACCTTGTGTTCAAGCTGAAGTAGCAGGTTGAAAAGTTGGTAAGTGTTCTGACCAAGAAGAAAGGTTGAAATTAAATTTCAGGTTCGCTGCCGGTCCATTGGAAGTGCGCTTTCCTTGTAAAACATGGCCTTCGCCTCTGTTGTAACATCCGCGTTCTAACTCTTCTTGCAGTGTGGGATAAATAGACATATTAAGAAGAGGGTCCTCATCTGGTGTATCCATACAAATATCAGTAGAAGGACCTACTAGTTTCTGTTGGTTAGTAGATGATAATGAAGGTCCTTTTGCTGCAATAGGTGGTGCCATAGGTTTCCCTGCCAGGTTGTCAACTCTTGCCTCCAAAACATCAAGTTGTTTGGATAATTTAAGCACTAGAGCTGATAAAGTAGAAAGTGCTCCTTCCATTTCATTCGTACCTCCATCTGGGCCAAAAGTAAGGGAAGCAGGTACATTTGCAGGCTCTTCCATAAAAACAAACGAAGCTGAAACACAAACACAAACTAAGTCCGTACTACCAAAAGAAGAAGCTGCTCAGTGTATCCAGCTGCCCAAATAAATCCTGCAAGCATGAGTAAAAGTGACGTACTATTTATTACAAAAACAAAAAATCACATAAAGCGCTTTTCATCAGGCCACATAGCCCAACTTCTTCAGATATTTGTTCAACATAAAACATTGACTATATAGGAAGTGAAAGAGTCAGCTGTTTCCTGAAACAAACAGGAATCAGCTGTTCTTAAAGTGGCACTCACCCACATTCATTACCTAAAGTATAGCTTAAACAGCTCTCATCTATACAATTGTTTTAAAAACAATATTTCTAAATAGTAAATAAATAGATAAAATGACGTAAAAAACATATTTATCCATTATAAAATATTGATTCGATTAATGTTGAAGTTAAAAAATGTATGTAAGGTGTATATATGTATATGTCTAAAAAAATGTATATATATATATATATATATATATATATATATATATATATATATATATATAAATGTCACCATATATATGATGTTAATGTTTAAAATTAAGTTTAAGAAGTGTAACAAGACATAAAAGCACATAAACAAAAGCAGCCAGAACCTAAACATAAGAAGCTAAAAGTCAAGTAAACTAAAAAGTAATGGTGTATATAAACCCGTATTAAGACCAGTGTGGTGATCAACTCCTAACCAAATTTTTAAGTTGTAGTATACAATTAATTGAGTACATTTCGTTAATACCTGGTGGGTAACACACAAAAGTATGTAGTTGCCAACTCAATTCTAGTTTCTCTAACAGTAAAGAGAAAGGTCCTCCTCTAGGGTCATAGGTAATGCAATCTATAGCCCTAAAAGTAAAGCCATGGGTGGGTGCTTTCATAGTGTGCCTGGCCAAAGCGTTGTCTGACTTATTGGACCTGATAGCGTATGTATCTTCATATACCCTGTCCCTAAGCCTTCTATCAGTTTTGCCAATATAGAAGGCAGCACAGGTGTGACACTTAGCCAGGTATACTACTCCCTTGGAGTTACAATCAAATTTGTACTTGGTGTTATATTTAAAACCCTGTATATTAAATTTCATTCCCTGCTCCATATATTTACAATAAGGGCATGACAAACACTTATTTATTTACTATTTAGAAATATTGTTTTTAAAACAATTGTGTAGATGAGAGCTGTTTAAGCTATACTTTAGGTAATGAATGAGGGTGAGTGCCACTTTAAGAACAGCTGATTCCTGTTTGTTTCAGGAAGCAGCTGACTCTTTCACTTCCTATATAGTCAATGTTCTATGTTGAACAAATATCTGAAAAAGTTGGGCTATGTGGCCTGACGAAAAGCGCTTTATGTGATTTTTTGTTTTTGTAATAAATAGTACGTCACTTTTACTCGTGCTTGCAGGATTTATTTGGGCAGCTGGATACACTGAGCGGCTTCCTCTTTTGGTAGTACGGACTTAGTTTGTGTTTGTGTTTCAGCTTCATTTGTTTTTATGGAAGAGCCTGCAAATGTACCTGCTTCCCTTACTTTTGGCCCAGATGGAGGTACGAATGAAATGGAAGGAGCACTGAACTTTATCGGCTCTAGTGCTTAAATTATCCAAACAACTTGAAGTTTTGGCGGCTAGAGTTGACAACCTGGCAGGGAAACCTATGGCACCACCTATTGCAGCAAAAGGAACTTCATTATCATCTACTATCCAACAGAAACTAGTAGGTCTTCACTGATATTTGTATGGCTACACCAGATGAGGACCCTCTTCTTAATATGTCTATTTATCCCACACTGCAAGAAGAGTTGGAACGCGGACGTAACAAAAGAGGTGAAGGCCATGTTTTACAAGGAGAGCGCACTTCCAATGGACCGGCAGCAAACCTGAATTTTAATTTCAACCTTTCTTCTTGGTCAGAACACTTACCAACTTTTCAACCTGCTACTTCAGCTCGAACACAAGGTGAGCTAGCAACTGTAAATGTACAAACTGAAACATTGAACAGTAAACTTAAATTACTAGACTTAAAGTTGCTTAAATACAAGAAATTACATTTGGAACTAGCTTACTTTAAACAATGTATTAGTGAGGGCATAGTTCCAAAAGGCCTCTGAGTTTGGCAATACCCTACTGGGTTGGTAGGAGGCTTGGAATTTCATCAGGACCTAATAAAAATGTTTAATAACCATGGCATTGAACTGTTACAACTTATAAGTAAACATTATCAAAAAGCTGAAGATGATTTATTACAGGAAGTGACTAGTTTAGATGGAGAAATAAAGAGAGACAGTAACGTCTTTCATTACAAATATGAGTATGAAAGATCGTTTTCTACTATTGATCATCACCTTGAAAAATTAAAAAGTAACAAAGTTAAATAACTAAATCGAGACAGGGAAGCCTATGATAACGGTTTGGCATACCCGGCACCTCCCTTGTCTCAAACAAACTTTAGCAACACCAGCGACCAAAGGCAGGGTATGACAGCAGGGGGATCTGATGGAGCCATGGACATGCATGAATTGGACCAACTCGAAGAGGGCTGGGCAGAAATACCCAAAAAGAAAGGTAACAACAATAACAAAAACAATAGCAATAAAAAGTATAAGACTAACTCCAATGGGTTTCAAACTAATAGACTCAATGTAGCTACCCAGGGTAACAAATATCATAATGCCCACCATGGTAAAAGAGGCCAAAATGGCTACGGCCATCAGGATTTTCAAGTTCCTGCCTCAGGGTACAACCTGAGGCAAGGCCCGAAGAAAACGTACTTTCATTCACACCAATAATTAGTGAACATAATAAAGTGGACACTACGGACTTTCTTTCTATAGAATCAACACATCAGGAGAACCTACACGAAGAGAACGTATCCTTCAAAGAACCGGTTGTTACCATAGTACATAATTCTACTGGAGACTTTAAGATTTTTAATTATTCTGACTTCAATGTCGATGCTACTTTGGCTAATCTATTAGCAAAAGGTTTCACTTTTGTTCCTTCGTGTAGAACTAATGTAGCAGAGTTTATTATTGATTTTAAATTATTTATTAGGAAGTTGAATTTAAATTTACTATTAGGAGAGGCACCATCCTCTATTACACCATTTTACATTTCTAATACATTTTGTCCCCATTCCTATCCAGCTGTGACTTTGTTTGAAAAAATATGTATGTTAGACATTTTTCACAAAATGGATAGGATGAATAATGAACAAATTATTAACTTTAATTACAACATTACTAAGGAAGAAAAACAAGCACTTATGTACTTGCAAAAAGCACATGTTAGGAGAATGAAACCATTATGGTTATTTTTAACTTGGATGACTACAACCACAAAATTCAGACTATTTTAGAAAGTGATACTTACGAGGAGGTATCAAAGAACGAATTAAACATAGCTTATGGAAGAGTTAGGGCATTATTTGATGAATTATTCATTGAAGCAAGGATAGACATGACTGGAGCAAATTATCTACATATGTCAGCCCCAAGGATACCTACTATTTTTGGAGTGCCAAAAATACATAAATGCACAAATAACCCACCCATGCGACCATTGGTCGATGCTAGAGAAAGTATTACTTATGCTTGCTCTAAATTTATTGACTACACTTTAAAGAAATATGTGGTTCAACAAAAGCATATTTGTAAAGACTCTCGGACATTTTTGGACAACATGAATAACCTACAATACCAAGATGATTAAAATTTTCTCACAATAGATGTGAAAGACTTGTATTCCTCGATTCCCCATACAGAGGGAATATAATGGGTGAGTTTGTTACTACACCGTATGGGAGCCCCCCAGAATGAAGTAAAATTGATGGCTGAACTATTGGATATAGTTCTTTCTAACAATTACATCATTTTCAACAACAGATACTATTTACCAAAAATAGGAGTGGCGATGGGCAGTGCATTTGCAAATTTAGTAATGGCCTAATGGGAACATGAATATGACTTTGGTGCAATGGCATACACAAGTAAAGTCAAATACTATATACGTTTCCTGGATGATATATTTATTATGTTCCAGGGTAATCAACAGGAGGCTTCTAACTTTTTAACTTACTTAAACAACACCAGTGTATTTTTAAAATTTACACATAATTTTTCACAGGATAGAATTGCTTATTTAGATGTTAATTTAAGTAAGGATCGACAAAACCAATGTTTTAAAGCCAGGATCTACAGAAAGGAAACACTCTAATGCATTCCTTCATTATAGTAGCTGCCACCTGGCCCACCAAAAACATTTGGTTGTTAAAGGCCAATTTGTAAGGGCAGCTCGAATGGTTACTGATGACAACCAGTTTATTGAAGAATGCTTAGCACCTATGGACATGTTTAAAAAGAGAGGCTACCCTACTTCACTCCTACAAGAGATTTGTCAGGAAGTGAAAAATAAAAGAGAAGTGGGCTTTTACAAGGCAATACTATCAAGTAACCATAGTTTAGAACCAAATAATTGCCCACCACAGGATGGAATATTAAATCAAAACAGGCTTATTATTACATATTGTATAGACAGTTATGATTTTATAAACATTTTAAAGAAAAATTGGGATCTGATAAACATGGACCCACAATTGTCAGGAGGTCCCACTGAGTTCCCCAAAATAGTTTATAGAAAAGGAAGAAACTTAAAAAACCTAGTGGAAACTCGTTACTCGGACTCCTGTACACTTAGAAACATAGGTATGAATAAGTGTTTGTCATGCCCTTACTGTAAATATATGGAGCAGGGAATGAAATTTAGTATACGAGGTTTTAAATATAACACCAAGTACAAATTTGATTGTAACTCCAAGGGAGTAGTATACCTGGCTAAGTGTCACACATGTGCTGTCTTCTATATTGGCAAAACTGATAGAAGGCTTAGGGATAGGGTATATGAACATACATACGCTATCAGGTCCAATAAGTCAGACAACGCTTTGGCCAGGCACACTATGAAAGCACCCACCCATGGCTTTACTTTTAGGACTATAGATTGCATTACCTATGACCCTAGAGGAGGACCTTTCTCTTTACTGATAGAGAAACTAGAATTGAATTGGCAACTACGTACTTTTGCGTGTTACCCACTGGGTATTAACAAAATGTACTCAATTAATTGTATACTACAACTTAAAAATTTGGTTAGGAGTTGATCACCACACTGGTCTTAATACGGGTTTATATACACCATTGCTTTTTAGTTTACTTGACTTTTAGCTTCTTATGTTTAGGTTCTGGCTGCTTTTGTTTATGTGCTTTTATGTCTTGTTACACTTCTTAAACTTAATTTTAAACATTAACATCATATATATGGTGACATTTATGTATATATATATATATATATATATATATATATATATATATATATATATATACATTTTTTTAGACATATACATATATACACCTTACATACATTTTTTAATTTCAACATTAATAGAATCAATATTTTATAATGGATAAATATGTTTTTTACGTCATTTTATCTATTTATTTAGTATTTAGAAATATTGTTTTTAAAACAATTGTGTAGATAAGAGCTGTTTAAGCTATACTTTAGGTAATGAGTGAGGGTGAGTGCCACTTTAAGAGCAGCTGATTTCTGTTTGTTCCAGGAAACAGCTGACTCTTTCACTTCCTATATAGTCAATGTTTTATGTTGAACAAATATCTGAAGAAGTTGGGCTATGTGGCCTGACGAAAAGCGCTTTATGTGACTTTTAGTTATTGTAATAAATAGTACGTCACTTTTACTCGTGCTTGCAGGATTTTTTTGGGCAGCTGGATACACTGAATGGCTTCTTCTTTTGGTAGTACGGACTTTCCAGGACAAAGCATACCTACAGCCGTGCATAGTACAGAATTATACTTATCTGCACAAAAAAGCATATTCTAGTAATATTTGAATTGCTTATGCTACTTCACATAACATATAGAAGTTTCATATATGAAATAGCTGTTTTATTCAACTAATAAGGAAACGTAGAATATAATATTGTCCTGTAATCAGGACATTTGCTATGTCTTGAATATTTTCGCAGGACACAACTGCCTAAAGAGGGACTGTCCCTCACAAAGTGGGACAAGTGATAGCCCTGAAGTCCCACCTTGGCCAATTGAAACAGTGGCAAACCTATAATAGGTATGTGGTAGCATGACTCGGCCAAGGGATGTGGCTCCCAAAACCCAACTACTTGTCTGTATTGAAGAATCTCGGTTCCCATGTATCAGCCAGATGGGAGCAGATTGTATGAGGAACACACAAATATGATTAATTCACTGGACAGGCCATTGATTCCATACAGTTGAACACCATGCCGTCGCCTAATGGGCTGCCATTCCCGATACTGTAGTCATGTAGTCCGATGTAATAGGCATCACAAGGTGGGAGCAGATTGTATAAGGGACACACAAGTAATATGATTAATTCACTGGACAGGTCGCTGATTCCATACAGTCGAACACCATGCCATCACATAATGGGCAGCCATTCCTGATACTGTAGTCAGGAGCGGCCTTAGGTCAACTGGTGCCCTAGACAAAAGGGCACCACAGCACCCCCCCACCACACCACCCAGTGTCCCCATCCTGGTCTATCTACACCAAATAAATACTGGAAAAGTGCCCCTACTAAAGCGGTGCCCTAGGCGGCTGCCTAGTTGGCCTATGCCTAAGGCCGGCTATGACTGTAGTCATGTAGTCCGATGTAATAGGCATCACAAGGTGGGAGCAGATTGTATGAGGAACACATGAATAATATGATTGATTCACTGGACAGGCCGCTGATTCCGTACAGTCGAATGGCATGCCGTCGCCTAATGGGCAGCCATTGCTGATACTGTAGTCATGTAGCCTGATGTAATAGGCATCACAAGGTAATATTGTGGTCCTTGCTCCCACCCAGGGGTGTAAGTGACAGATGCAAGCACCAATGTTGGTGCATTTGCAGGTTCAGGAGCGAGCGGTCGTAAGCGTGTTTGGCTACTAGTATGCAAGTATTGCACTGGTAAAGCAATGTAGAGGCTAACCGAGTGTAAGAAGCTGCAACCAGAGGTCAGCAGTGCTTAACACCATGCAAACCCATGCACACCCACTCCCAACTGCTTTAATTTGCCTTAATCCCCTCCGTATCCAGAGAGCTTGTTCTGCCCTGCAACCAAATAAATGTCCTTTGCAAGGGTCGGAACCAGGACCCTGTGCACATAGCTAATGTGAATTACCAGTACGCCATGGCAGATATACAGACAATGGACAGTACCACAAACATATCATACAACGCAGTAATTCAACAGTATAGTAATGTATCCCACCATGTAGATGTATATGTGAGTGTTTATGTCCAGCATATAGGTACATACATATATAGAGATATATCAGGAACATACCATATGGCAACAAAGCATTACAAATGAATGAAACGGGAAACACCAGTGTAGCCTGTATTATGTAGTGGTGTTGCTCTATGTGATCTCAAGACTCCCTCAGACAGACATGTGTCAGTCATACACGCAAATAATTGTACATTGGCCGTATACATCACTCTGTGCATGTAATGTACATTAACACAACAGTACCTGTCCAATCATTATGTGTGAACAGTACACTTGCAAGGTGCTGTGTGCAACATCATCATCATGATAAAAGGTAAATGGGGTAACCATAGAGGGACCTGTAGTGTTGTGTGTACAATGGGGTCATCCTCATCACGTGTACCTGGACCATGTAGGAGTGATGTGCATACCAGGATCGTGCACCTGAGGGACAGGGGTGAGGATAACAGGAGGATGTTGTGATGCATATTACAAGGGTTTCATGTGTCCAGCGGGGACGTGTGTAATGGACAGCTATGTATAGGGCAGATGTTATCCTAGGGCTGATTGGCCTTATGTTTCTGTAGGTGAGGGTCAGATGTAGGGGAAGGAGTGTAGGTATGGCCATGGAGGATAGGTAAGATCACAGAAAAGACAGCATACAGGGTTGATATATGACACATGTGAGGGGGATACACCCCGGATGGGGATGGGTGTTCGGTATTCACAAGCCCATGGGAACAGTGGGATGGAGATTCCCAGCCATGGGCAACTGCCACTCCACCTACACAGCTGCAAAGGAGGCAGTGCTGGTGGCTGCCCAGGAGGGGCAGCATCACCCTGTAAATGTGACACTCCACCCTTGAGCTGGTGTATCTGGCTTCGGAACCCGTTAGTGAGCCACCAACGCAACACGTCCGGGACCACACGACAGCAGACATGTACCTGTCTGGTCCCACTCTCAGGGGGGGACATGCTCCATCCTCAGTGGTGGTACCACCAGAAGGTGGTGCAGAGCTAACAGAGGTTGATGTCTATGGCTGGGCCCCAGATGTGCTAGTGCCCAGTGCCATGGTCAGCTGAAGTGGGATAGGAGGTTCTGCCGGGACCTCCCAACCAATTCAGCCTATAGAGTTGCAGTTTAAACCCACATATGGCTTAGTGATAGACAACAGCATACAATATTACCTATGACAGTATGCATAGATATTACCAGCAACCCAACACAACAGATGGTATACACTTGCAGAGGAGCACAACACATGCATATATACTGCATGCCATCTGTACAATGTGTAGTAGACGTGTGACCGCAGCTATGAACAGTTGCCCATTATTGGCTTGTTACTGGGAACCCCAGACAGTGTCTGTCATACCACTGTCTCATGTGACATATGTCCAGTCAGGGATGCGATGGCAGTAACACGTCCCTATCATCACGTACTGTCTGCAATCCTTACACCATGCTTCTGCTGTGTACAGATGTGTGTTCAGTTTGTAACACAGGAAACAAATGGTTGCACACACTGACCAGTTCACAGATGGCCCTACAGATGGGGGTCCCTCATGAACAGAGTACTGTCATGTCTGTATTATAACATACAGAATAGCCATTACCACACACATGTTAAACAGGCAGTAGTCTCAATGCAGCATAGCTAAACTTACATGCTGTAATCATGTGTGGCACATCACACTCCTGTCTTTAGGCTATTTTCCACTGTGGAAAATGATTGAGGTACATCCAGATATCATCTGTGATGCCTTGTCAGAACACCACATCCAGGTACCACTCACAGCGACTGTCATGGCCAAATAGCAACATGTTTTCCCTAGATAGTGTACTGTGTTTATTATGTGGATGGCTATGGGAACACCATCACAGCTGTACCACATGCAATCAGCTAGAGGAGGACTGCAATAGGTGCAGAGGCCATCTCCTGACCATGTCCATCACTTACAACACACATGCTACTGCTGTGCAGGTGTACTCCTTCACATCCACCAGAGACTGTGTGGGTGGGACAGGCAAAGTACACCAAGAAAGTGCTTGGAGACTTAACCATAAGCATCATCTGCCACACGCCGAACAGTACAGGGGTCAAACCCCTGAATGACTACTCATTACTATTACATGTGCGTAACGTTACTACATGTGCCACAAAGGCAACATGTTGCTGTGCTGTAAGAACATATATGTGTGTAGGTGAGTGACATCTGCAACAGAGATATAGTAGACATACATTAGGTGTGGCACACATGGCTCTCCACGTGAACAGATGCCATTGTCACCACAACCACACTCTCTAATGGACACACATTGACACCTTTGCCAGGGCCACAAATACACAACGTAACTACTTAGTTTGCCACACTGCAGTAATGCACAGGACCACATGCACCACAGGGGATATCTGGAGGTTCTATGTGCTAGGGCATGTGAAAGTGCTTGACATCTGTTGGTATGCCAATGAGGGTTATATTGGGAGTGACTGTGGTTGGGAGCATCACAACCCACACACAGACACAGGGTACCAGTACTGGCATGCAGTTATGCATTGCTTCATGGGTGTGTAGTGGCTGGCTGTGCAAGATGGATGTACAAGGCTGGGTGAGGGGTAATCCTTGGCATCGCATCACCCAACAATGGTGTGCAGTGCAGGGGTATAGTGTCTGCAATGTCCCACACAGATGGGTACTGCATTATCTGGCCTGACATCCTGGTTACCAATGTGTATGGCCATAGCTTTGCAATTCATGCCATGTCTGTGTTTGATAGTCTTTCACATGGACAATGCCTGGGATGTGCATGTCCTACAATACTGTACAGTGACATGTACAGGTGTACCTGGTTTGGCAGACACATGTTGTGTATACAGCCTGTTATCCCCCGATATGCAAATACTGGACTGGTGTGGCAAAACCTGCTTATAGTGAGCAGGTTGACCCTGCACCTGCATGGATAGTATGATACAGGTATTCCGTGGTGTCAGTGGCATGGGTCCATACAGACCACATGTGTCCAGCATTGTCTGGCCAATGTGGATCACATTTGATGGCACCACATATGTTGCAGGCATTCAATGTGGAACATAGTGAAGGCACAATGTCCACATACATGTGCCTATTGTACCACTGTACAGGGTGCCATGACCTCTGCAGACCACTGCATTCACACCATGCCTACTATCTGTCATCAATGTGTATGGTACTAGCAACATAGCGGGATATCCTAGGCAAGTTTGTTTGTGCATGGCACATGGGTGCAGGACATATACCAGGTACTAGTAGGGCTGCATACTTTGTTCATCAGGTCTTTTGCCAGATGTATGGGTATGGCTTGCCAACACAGTCCCGTGGCTGACTGACAGCTGTACTCCTCATGAGCTGGTCAATGTGTCATAAGATGGACACCATATAGAAAAACTACAAAATCTGCTCCCAAACATGCCCAATGGTAAGACACTCATGGCCACCTCTACACAGGCTCTGATAGACAAACACACACTTGCCATGTCCTGTATACAAACCCATACCGTATCACACTGCAGCAATATGTGTTTAGGGCATGAGCTACTGCGAATACTGGGTTGCGGCACGCCTACAGGTGTATACTAAGGTGGGTGACAACAGCAGGAATGATAAATGTGGTCATGCAATTTGTACAGAGAGTGCATACTCTACAAAGCACTGTACTTGTCTCATGCAGGCAGGCACACACACACACACACACACACACACACACACACACACGCACACACACACACTTACACACACACACACACACACACATACACACTTGGTATGTCTGGGATTAGAACACCAATCTAACTACTTTATTACACTACAGCATTACACAGTTACAGAACGCATTACCGAGATTACTGGGACACAGCACTGCCAGAGGTATATTTGTAGATGGGTGACATCATTAGCCTTGCCAAAGGTGGGCATAAGAATTGTATGGAGTGTGAGCAGTCTAAAAGCATTACTCAGTCCTCAGGCAGATGGTGACAAACACACATACACAAACACACACACACACACACGGCAAGTCTGGGATTAGAACACCAACCTAACTACATTATTACACTACAGCATTAAGCAGTTAAAGAACGCGCTACAGAGATTACTGGGACACAGCACTCCCAGAGGTGTATTTGTAGATGGGTCACATCATCAGCCTTTCCAAAGATGGGTATAAGAAATGTATGGAGTGTGAGCAGTCTAAAATCATTACTCGGTCCTCAGGCAGATGGTGACAAACACACATAAACAAACACACACACACACACACACACACACACACACACACACACACACACACACACACACACACACACAAATACACAAGGCAAGTCTGGGATTAGAACACCGACCTAACTACTTTATTACACTACAGCATTACGTAGTTACAGAATGCGCTACCGAGACTACTGGGACACAGCACCCAGACTACTGGGACACAGCACTCCCAGAGGTGTATTTGTAGGTGGGTGTCATCATCAGTCCTACCAAAGGTGGGTATACAAATTGTATGGAGTGTGAGCAGTCTAAAAGCAATTTACAGTCCTCTGGCAAATGGGGACAAACACACACACACACACACACACACACACACACACACACACACACACACACACACACACACACACACACACACACACACACACACCAGTGGTGGGAATGGAACACCTGCCTATTTACAGATCACTATTACAATACTACATACTTATGAGTCACGCCACACAGACTACACATTTCAAGGCTGTCATTATGACCTTCTAGGAATGCAGACATCAACAAGAATGCTGGCAGTTAAGATGTACATACCTGTGAACCTGTGTGTTTAAAGTAGGAATCCATCCTGACCTGGAGTATGTCCATCTGTGGAATGGATGACTACTACCACTATACAGGGTTACAATGGCCATGACCATACACAGAGGCACATAACTGACACAAGGTGTCACTGGGCATGCTCACACACTTAGAAGCACAGGGCCTTCGGAATGCACTGTGTGTCCATCTACACAAGGTTATACTGGGTATGCTCATACACTTAGTAGCACAGGGCTGTCTGGGATGCACTCTGATTCTAAACACGGAAGGCCACAGTGGCCATGCTATTACAGGTAGACGTAAAGAAAACATTGTAATGGGCTCTGGTGTTAGTAGTTGTCATTGTTAGCAGGAACGCTGCTCTACATATATTTGACACTGGTCTTTTACACAACATCTGCTGCTGTCCATCACCTTAGATGTACCATCCCATACCAAGCACAATATCACAGTGATGTCTTGCTAGGAGTGGAAACTGCTTGACCAACACAATGAGTCTTGCTAGAGGTGGAAACTGCTTGAACAACACAATGAGCCAATGTCCTGCTGTAAGTATGAGGTTGTCCAGTGTTTGTCATTCTGGGATGACATGACTGACAGTAGACAGGCCTTTGACACATATCACATGCATCCATGATTCAAGGGAGTAGAGATAATACCCAAGTCGCATCCGCCCATACAGTGCCATTCCAAGGCAAATGTCCTAAACACAGGATAACACCCTGACACCTACAGGACAACTGCATTGTATGCTAATGCTAACTAGTGCTAGATGTGTAGCATCCATAATCACAGCTGCTCACTGTAGAGCCAACAATGGGGAGTACTGACATCTGTGCAGTGAGGAACACCTGATTGATGGCTCTGTAGTGCACAATAGCACTACCACCATATACCTAAGAACCAGACGTGGGCCATAACACAGGTATGGACCGCTCCAGGTGGTGGTGTCCCCATATACATAGAGGCCATTCACATGTACTGACCGGTACCCCCACGAAAGGCATCACAGATGAGTCATGTACAGGATACAGTGTCACATGCTGCATTCTAGGATGTAAAGCTCAGACACCAGCATGCCCTCGGACCACCAACACACATCCATACATGTTGTAGGACATATAAGAGTACACCGCCGTGTGACCATTGATCAGTGGACTGTACCAAGCTCTACATCAACTGCAGAGAGTACCCATGTACTGACACAGTTGCATCATGTGTTATGCAATGCAGTGATACCACTGTCTGTAACCAGGTCAGCTGTACACATACCAGGGGCCCTCAGTTATTTACAGCATTAGCAGATGACTGTTGCTGTACACCAGTACACACCCTCATGTATAGATATGACATACATGTACCTGCCTTGGGCATGTACATGCCACACACACACACACACACACACACACACACACACACACACACACACACACACACACAGCATAGCATAGCTGTTGTTGCCCTTTGTGCAAACAGGTGGCTACAGCCATTACACACATGCACATGGAATGTAGGTCCATGGCTGCTGAATGCTAACAGTACATAAGGTGTGATATTAATGTTGACAGAGGTAACATTCCCTTTGTACCGGTCACCCATTACAACTATCATATCATACAACAGTTCATGTGTCATGTATGTCATTACTCATGTCCACCAACTGCAAACATGCCCAAATGACAGAATTGTAGGACCTACACACATGTACATGTAGTGGTGTGCATTCAGATAACATGCGTGTGCAGTTGCTGATGTATGCAGGTGACGTGTATCCTAGTACATCATACAGTTGCAATGCAGCCTCAATATTGCCAACTGTATATGGTGATATGCTGAATGTACGGAAAGATGTACCTCAGGTATGGACAGATGTGTGAAAATAATTAAGTGGTGGGGCATCTTTGCAGATGGATGCTTGCTGAGGACAGCTCACAGGTGTGTCACAAGCAGTCCTACAATAACCTGTGTAACCGGAAAGCAATGGTTTCATTAATTGAAGGCCATAACACACAACTTAGACAGCGGTCAGGATGACAGCGAAGGTAAATCACTTGACACCAGTTAACAGTTAAGATGTCCTGTGTGCATATATCAGCACTGCTGCCAAAGGAAGTGTCAGTACACTTTGTAACACGTGCAATACTGCTGTAAGTCTGTCATACATATAATGAACTAGGCAGGTCTTTGATTCACAGTACTGGCATGTGTGGTTGTGTGTGTGTCCATATATGTCACATATGTTGGGGAATACATCTCAATTGTTACTCACTCTCCTGTACACTAGTGTACACATCTGTACAGACTGCAATGTAGAAAGCAGGACATAGGCAGGGGTGTGTATCTCATACATGTGAGGTATCTGTATGTGCGTGACATAGGTGTATTCAATACTGAATGCCACAGTGTGTGTATGTGTGTGTGTGTGTGTGTGTGTGTGTGTGTGTGTGTGTGTGTGTGTGTGTGTGTGTGTGTGTGTGTGTATGTATGGTTGTCTGGTACCTGGAGTGAAGATGTATGTTACCATACTGAACAGATAAGACCCCTCCCCATCCAGATGATGCAATCTACTATCCGTGTGGATGTCCCTGATCTTAGGCCATACTGACTACCTGTACATGGGTATTCTCTGTGGTGTGTCATGTAGGCGCACAGTACTGTAATGATGATTTGCACATAGGCAGGGGTCCTCACCTCACCAGTAGCAACTGTGGGCGAGTGTGTGTTACTGTGTCAGTGAATCCGTGAGTGTATGGGTGTGTTATTGTGTCACTGAATACATGTGTGTCAATACCCGAATGTGTGTGGGGGCAGTTGTGTGTTGGCATCCTGTCATGGGAACGTGTATTACTGCTTCCCAATGAGGCATCACACTTCCCACTGGCCTCTACCCTTGTAATCAGCTAGACCGCTCTCTTACCTCACCACTCCATGTAACTGTACCTGTGATGTCACCTTTTATGGATGTCACATCTGTAGCCACAGTAGCTTAATACACAGCTATCATGCTCTTGGATCAGTAGACATGTTTGGAACATGGGACATTCTCACTGTTATGTGGCAGCTACACGGTGCATGTTGGTATATTCATACATACCTGTGAGTAGTCCACATTGACGTATGGGACACTAACTGCAAAGACTGACATCCACCGGCATGTGCAATTAGACCTGAAGGAGGACTGCAGAACATCATGACCAACATGCAGCTACTGTTGCTACACAAGACACATACTGTTAACAGTACAAAATGCATTGTACACCTGTAGTACATGGTATGTCTGCTGCCTGTCAACAGTACTCAACAATTGTAAACTAAACTTATCTTCCTAGTCTGTTCACCCTGTGCATCAGACCATATGAGCATGTCCCTGCACCGTTAGTGTGGATGTCAGGGATGCGGCACAGGCATCATCATATGCACAGGGTGATAATGTTTTCCAGAGGCCTAGGCTGCACCATTGGATGACATCATGTGTGTGGGTTAGGGCCTTTGATCTAATTGGGCGTGTGTGGATGTTATGCATGTGTGTGTTGCAGTGCCCTACATATGTTTCCAGTGTGTGCGTGTATGTATGCACACAGTTCTGGCATGTGTCTGGCCTACAAAGGGGTATTATTGACAGCTGCAGTCTGTACAGGCCAGGTTTTACAGTTTACGGTGTCCGGCCACGGACATATGACTTGTGCCTACTAGAGGTTGCACAGGCACTACCAGGCAGAGGTACAGATTGGGTACTGTCTGATGTCTCTTGTCCACTGGAACTGTGTCCCTCTTGGGACCATCCCGAGCCACATGCACGTGGCCTGCTGTGTCGTGGTGTGGACAGCACAGCACCAGATGCACTGCTGCTGCTACTGCCACTATGGGCGCGAGCATGTGAGGTAGCTTGTACATGTAGACCTGAAACAGGTGATGTAGCAGGCCTACATCCATGTGCCCGATGCCTCACTCCTAGCAGAAGTTCCAACACAGACAGCTCATGCTCGCGGATTGTCATGCCACGGTCAAGAACTCCAACCATGTCACCCAACCGTCTATCCAAAGCTTCAGCAATCTGCTGTTGAGCATTTACCATTGCCTGGATGTTGTTGTTTAAAGAACAGACAGCAGCCCTCTGAAGCCTCTGATCTTCTCTGTTGTGCCATTCAGCACGTTCCTGTGCCTTCGTTACAGCCTGAAACATGCATCTGGTGACACCAGCTACTGCACTCTGTCTTGCAGGAGCATGTTGGCCAGAGGTCCTCCTATGAGCAGCACTGGCCAGTGCCTGTGTGGGGCACCACCAGTCAGTTGGCTGGCACCATGTTGTGCAGGCACACCTTCCATAGCCCCCACACTTTCCTGTTCCAAGCTACCACAAGCCAACTGTCCTTCCTCTATGGCCACTGGTGATGGGGTATGTGCAGACATGGGATCTGTGTGCAGGGATGAGGGGGAATATAGCTGGAATTGCAACCAATGGCACAGTTTCAGCCCCTGACACCTCTGCCTGTGCCTCACTCATATGATCATTATCACTGCTAGAGTCTGTGAGGGCACTAACATCAGATTTACCTCAGGAGGGCAACGCACCTACATCACCTGTGAGGGCAGACAAGAACTGTACATTACAATCTATACAATAGACACATGCACACAGACACACACACACACACACACACACACACACACACACACACACACACACATGTGATATGACAGAAGGCATGCAACATGCATGTGATACGGCAGACGGCATACAGAGCAGGCAATAATAGTGGTACTTATCATACATCCCTGGGTTGCACACAACAGCATGCATATGTCATAGCAGACGGCATGTAAATTACACAATCATAGTAGTAGTTAGCATACATCCCTGTGTTACACCATGTAGACCAGCACAGGTTAACAGTACACCTGCCTGATGTATGGCATATGACCTTGACGATCACATGTAGTATGCCATGTGATCTACTGACGTGTGCAATGACATGCATACATGTTTATCACAATGGTGTCCTGTCAAACAAGCAGTGGGGTAATGGTGTCCCAATGCAGTGTTGTGTGTCCGCCCTACAAATATGCTGCACATTTAGCTGATGTGCATGGCCATTGCAGGGAATCATGAGGCATCTCTATTGCTATACAGTGTGAGTTACAGACACAGTTCATAGCCATGACTGTGTTCAGATACAATACATATATACTGTGAAATGTGACCCACGTCACTGAGGTGTATACACACTAAATCATGATGTGGAATGTGTGACACAGGTCACTGAAGAGTATACAGATGACACCCCTGCACATCTGTAACCATATTGCTGCTGCCTGGCAACTATGGCCAGACATGGTGAACATGTCAGTACACCATGTCCCACATGACATCTGTGTACCACCACACACACACACACACACACACACACACACACACACACACACACACACACACACACACACACGAGGAGCAAGTATGCAAGGGGAATGTACTGTATCTGTGGGCTGATGTGGATACTGTACAGGTGACTGCTGTCATGTTGTGACACCCTCAAGATGTTCAACATATCTTATGTGGTTGATTGATGTCACACCTACACAAGATGTGCACAGGCCTGTAGGATGTCTAGTTTTCCACATCTACAATATAACCATTACACAAAGGCCATAGTTGGACCATGTGTAGCCATTGTACGACAGGGTGTACACACAAGCACATCATGTCTACTGTGTGTGTTGCTTCATGTCTCCGGCCATCTGCCATGGCCATGTGTGTACATGTGTTGGCCAAATTATTGTGACAAGCGTCTATTTCACATGTCTGTGTTGTCCCATATGACATACACCCATAGATGCCATATGCTCCACTGACAGGGTTATGCAGACAAATGGTGGTATGTGAGATATGTTTGCAGGTTAGTTAGGCAGTGTTGCAGCCAGGCCACTAGATGTCATGGACATGTCAAGATAGCACATCACATTGTGTGACATTCATAGCAGGGCTATGATCCACACCAGTGAATCCTGTGGGCTGGCCATACTCCAGCCCACTGTGTAATACTATTTGTATTCCCCACATGTGTAGTTCTGATCTGTAGTACATGTCCCTACAGTGAACAGCACCTCCACCATTGTATGCACAACTGTCCACACATCTGGCAATGACAGTTTGTAAGGATTCATGTCGGTGAGGTGATTCACATAGTTTGCAAGTGTTGCACATGTGTAGGCATTGTGATGCATTGCAGGTCCGATCTGTATATTGTGACAGGACCATACATTATGTGTACATGTTGTAAATGGCCACATGGCAGATAGATATGTGCAGTATGATGCCTGATAAATAATAACAGTCTCGCTTGCAACGGGCTGCTGTTGCAGTAAAACACCAGAGGTACCTAAAAAGGAGTAACACAGCAGCATGAGCATTATCCAAGCCTGTATGATGGCTACAGGGTGCAATGTGCATATTAACACATACACCAGTACATTAGACTATACTATGGTGTATACAACTGAAAAAATAAACCAAAACTAAAATACAAACAAAGTGCCCAAACGAGTCCAAGGTTCAAAGAAATGGAACGCACTTTATTTAAAACAAAATAATAAGCGTTTTCACTTCTGTTAAAACGGAAGCTTCTTCAGCATAAAAAGAGCGCAAGCTCACAATATTTAAAATCTACTAAGTGACGTGTTGTTGATGTCACCAAATTAATCATTTGAAACACATTTAAAATGAAGTGCCTCAATTTCACCTTTGTTTAGAAAAACCAAACAAGTAACATCTGAAATTGTAAATGTACTTGTGTATGTGCGGATAAACAAACAACCAAGAATTGTCAACATTACTGGAACCATGGTAAGTAAAAAGAATCAAGGCAGCAAAGAAACCACGCTGCCTAACCACATTGTAAAATAAATATCCTGTACTTATATATAAATAAACAATTAAAAACATGTATGAGATTAACATAATGACTGTCCTAACATGGTTCCTAAAATGTCTGAAGTATTGTGTAGCCAACAATGATACCCAGAAAGAATATATGGTTGTCATTGAAAAAGACCTGTTACAAGGGACAACTTGTTTTAAGGCTACAAGATTGATAACCAAAAATGATTAAATACTGCCCTATCCCAAAATGGTCAGTGAACCTAGTGTGAATGAACTATACTAACACACCAATTACCTAAGATAGGTCCTATACTTTAAAATAGAAGCAATATTGCAGTTATCATTGAGACCGGGTAGGAGCGTCTAATAATAGTTGCCACTCCAACTCACGGGTCTCTAAAATTAATTGGACCTCCTAACATCACATTTTACATTATCAATACCCATGAATTTGAAACTGTGGCCACAATTGTTCAAAATATGTTTAGAGAGGGCGTTATCGCTCCTCTTATTCTTGATGGCATATACATGTTGGTAAATACAGTCCCTAAATCGGCGATCCGTCTTACCAACATAGAATGCATAACAGCATTCACAAAAAGCCACATACACGATGGATTTGGTGTTACAATTGATCTTATGATTGATAGCAAACTTCCTCTTACCAATAGAGAAGGAGTTTCCTACCCATAAGTGTGTACACCATTTACAACACCTGCAAAGGTATGTCCCCTTATGTCTAACCATGAGGTCGGCTGAGCTATTTCTCTGTAATATATCTTTGAGGTTGTAACCTCTTTTAAATGTGAAAACAGGGGTGATACCCAGCCTTTCATGTAACCCGGCATTAGTAATGAAATGCCAGTTCTTGCGAATGATTGCACACAAGGGACCAGAGTGTAAGTTAAACTGGGAAATAAAACCACTAGAGAAGTTTGACCTGTTACAGAGGTTACAACCTCAAAGATATATTACAGAGAAATAGCTCAGCCGACCTCATGGTTAGACATAAGGGGACATACCTTTGCGGGTGTTGCAAATGGTGTACACACTTACGGGTAGGAAACTCCTTCTCTATTGGTAAGAGGAAGTTTGCTATCAATCATAAGATCAATTGTAACACCAAATCCATCGTGTATGTGGCTTTTTGTGAATGCTGTTATGCATTCTATGTTGGTAAGACGGATCACCAATTTAGGGACCGTATTTACCAACATTTATATGCCATCAAGAATAAGAGGAGCGATAACGCCCTCTCTAAACATATTTTGAACAATTGTGGCCACAGTTTCAAATTCATGGGTATTGATAATGTAAAATGTGATGTTAGGGGAGGTCCACAATCCTTAATTTTAGAGACCCGTGAGTTGGAGTGGCAACTATTATTAGACGCTTTCTCCTACCTGGGTCTCAATGATAACTGCAATATTGCTTCTATTTTAAAGTATAGGACCTATCTTAGGTAATTGGTGTGTTAGTATAGTTCATTCACACTAGGTTCACTGACCATTTTGGGATAGGGCAGTATTTAATCATTTTTGGTTATCAATCTTGTAGCCTTAAAACAAGTTGTCCCTTGTAACAGGTCTTTTTCAATGACAACCATATATTCTTTCTGGGTATCATTGTTGGCTACACAATACTTCAGACATTTTAGGAACCATGTTAGGACAGTCATTATGTTAATCTCATACATGTTTTTAATTGTTTATTTATATATAAGTACAGGATATTTATTTTACAATGTGGTTAGGCAGCGTGGTTTCTTTGCTGCCTTGATTCTTTTTACTTACCATGGTTCCAGTAATGTTGACAATTCTTGGTTGTTTGTTTATCCGCACATACACAAGTACATTTACAATTTCAGATGTTACTTTTTTGGTTTTCCTAAACAAAGGTGAAATTGAGGCACTTTGTTTTAAATGTGTTTCAAATGATTAATTTGGTGACATCAACAACACGTCACTTAGTAGGTTTTAAATATTGTGAGCTTGCGCTCTTTTTATGCTGAAGAAGCTTCCATTTTAACAGAAGCGAAAACGCTTATTATTTTGTTTTAAATAAAGTGCGTTCCATTTCTTTGAACCTTGGACTCGTTTGGGCACTTTGTTTATACTATGGTGTATGCACATGTGTGCATACACAGAGTAGCATACTATAGTATGCAGCATGTGTGTATACATGCCTTGCATATGATGTTACATTACATATTGCACAGTGACACATGCAACTATATGGAATATAGTTGTTATAGGTGTAGTACTGACTTACCAGGCAACTCCAGGCTCAGTGGTTGAGAGACACCCACCTCTACAATATCTGCTAAGGCTTGTGGATATGGTTCTGCAGGTGTCCCCAGGTTGGCCAGTAGCTCTTCGGTACATGTGAGTGTGGGTTGGGTTGGTGGTCCACCACCTGTTGCACCTTGTTCCCTGGTGATTGCATTTGCAGTCTGTTTCACCCATCTAATGAGGTCTGTACAGTGTCTGCACATCTGCTTTTATGTGCAGTTGTGGCCACCCACATCATTAACCCTCCTGCAAAGTTCCATCCACAGGGCATCCCGCTGCTGTGCATCCTGTGGCACATGGCTGAACAGGATATCATGATTGTCAAGTAGGTATGGGATGAGGGCCTCATCCTTCAAGTGGGTAAAAGGGGGTAGCCTTGCATGCGGCATACCTGGAAGACATAATGATGGAGACAGGTCACAGTAACTCACAAAGACATACAGAGCTACAGCAGAACATACATGTGTATCACATTTATTATTATTAAATAGTTGTATTTGCAAATCTACATGACACTGACATGTTTGTGCCACACACATGTGACACTCAATGGTGAGTGGATATTATCACCATATATATGTGTGTGTGTCACCTGATTACATTGCTCATACTCCATGTGGATGCTGTCTTGATGTGGGCATGTCTGTTTGCCTGTACTAGTGTTCCTACCTATCAGCACATGGCTGGATGTGTCCACATTAATGCAGTCGACCTTGATGCTGTGTATATGTCACATATAAAGACTTACACTGCCTTAACAGACATGACCTGTGACCCTGCAGACTTGCTCACATAAGGTTTTACGTGTATGTGTTCTGCCATATACATCTACATGGCACTGTACAGCTATCCAACATCCTGCTATGTATGACCTGTGTTGCACATGTGATACACATGGATCACTGGCTAGCCAGATGGTATTTGCAGGGCTGGATATCAACTATAGCATGTACGGTCAAAGTTAACTAGAAGGCTATATGCCATAGGCCATGTATGAATCTAGGATGAAAGGTTACCTGGCTGTAGCCGACAGGCGGGTCTCTGGGGCCAGGTGGTGCAGTGCCACATTACTGATCTACAGGGTTAATGATACATTTACCATGCGGTCATCACACCATGTCTGAGAGGTGAGTGATGTGCAGCTTTGACGGACAGGAATGCATAGTATGGCAGGACTATGTAAAGTGTATGGGACAAGGATCTGTCCAGCATGTGGAAGGTGGATGTCCATGAAGTATGTGTTTGAGATCAGGATGTGTACGTATAGTATGTCCAACATCACTGGGTTGGAGGATTTATTCAGGGTATGCATCATGCTACATAGTGAAGATGGGGAATGGGAAGGCTGGTGTAGGCCATCTGCACATGGCCAATACCCCTTGAAGGAAATATGTGATCTGATATGGGTCACTTGAGTGTTGTGTATGGCTGGACAATTATCTCTATATTCATGGATGGCACCCTGTCATTATTAGGGTTGCCACATATGACTACCCGACAGGTGTGGTGACGTAGCTCTCACAGGAAAGACAACTGGCCAGCTGCATCCCTTACACACAGTGTCCATTATGTTGACCACTGCCTAGGTGGTAGTTCATGAGTACAGGGTTATTAACATAGGGGTGACAATGCAATATGTAGCTGTCAGATTATGGCCATATGTCACACACACCTCACCCACAAAGCCCCTTCTGTATGTTGTCCACAACACTCTTGAGTCAGCTATTTCTCCTAGGTCATAGTCATTCACATACTTCAATAGGCAGATGCCTTCTGTTTGTCTGTGAGGTATGGACTACAATTAGGGGGAATAAAATTAATTAACCCTGTCTTACTGTAGCTGGCACTGGTGTGATGAGCATATATTATTCAGACACCTTCTGTAGTGTTGGTTCTGTCAGCAGTCCCATTGCAAAACACTCCTGTGAGATAGGAATGTACATTTAGTATACCGAGTGTAGGTGGAACACAGTATGGGTGATGATGTCCTATGACCTACCAAGGTTATGATATGCAGTGTGAAATCAACCTTACTGTCATCTACATCTGTCCTGCTGACATCAAATAATTTGATCAAGGTTCATGGCCTTTCAGACCAGACTCAGCAGGGTAGTAGTGCAGTACTTCCCATTATCAGTGGTGTCTCCCCTTTGTGGGTTGTGATACCTGTTGGTGTGCACCATTCAGTGTGTGCACATCCTGATATGGAGCTATGTTTTACATGATGCATATGTGGAGAGCAACTTGTTTTGCCATATGTGTATGATAAAAACTGTGATGTGGACAGGTCCCATGCAGCCTGAGTGCAGCTTGTACCTGCATAGTTGTGGGTACAGGGGCTCTGTGGTGTATATATGATTGCGTACCTGTTGAGGGACAGTGTGTTTATGTTATCCAAGAGCCTATCTTTATTGCTTATTCATGCTTAGTAATTGCTCAGAACTTGTAAGCACTACATAAGCTACTAATTACTATAGCACTCAATCTTCCTCATTACCTAGAGGTAAACAGGTTTTTTACATACTTTTCTCACTTGCTTAGAGTAAAATAGCTCTTATACTCACTTTCCTCACTTATCTAGGGGAAATTAGTTTTATATTCAGGCATGTCCAAGGGTCAGCTGCCAGTGTTCTCTATTGTCTATCTGATGAATCCAGACATCTTGAGGCAATGTAGACATTGCCTCATGTACACAGACAACCCTCTCCACCTATCACCCAACACTACAACCTGTGAGAGATGCACTTATCTAGCCAAACTGGAGGTAAAGCTCTCTCCAACCAAGCCTGACTCTGACAGTCATGTGGAGAAGGTAAACTTTCGCATCACACCACACTCATCACATAGTCTCACTGAATCTACCCCACCATTAACTGAGAAAACTACTTGTGTACCTACTCATTAGCTCAATGCTTTCTGGAATTCATAAACACCAATGCCTTGGATCAACATATCCACACACCCACCGGGGCAACAATATCCTAGACCTAGGCATTACCAACATGAGTGACCAGTTCCACACCTGAAGTCAACTCCTCGTTGGTCCGATCTGACCATGAGCTGAACACCATTGATATCCACATCCTGCCCCCACCCCCCATTAAGAGAACCACAGTATAATATGTCTACAAAGCCAACTTCATGCTTCTCAAGACAGATGTGGTGAACATTATGACACCCATGCAGATGGACAATACTGTTATAACTGCTGAATCCTATACAAATACACTCTATAAGCACTTACACGAGTGCATGGATTGTGCTATCCCAAACAGAACCAAGACGCTATACTCATAATTAAGGAAGCCAATCTGGTAGTCCCCTGCCATAAACAAACTGTACAACAAGAGGAAGACACTGTTGCAAAGGAGAGTACATTCTCATGCATGGAGGAGCTCCCTGGTTAGCCTCAGTAAGAAAGTGAGATCCCTTATAAGATCCTCCAAAGCTAGCTATGAAACAAAACCCCCAATAATATCAACAACAACCACAAAGTATTCTATAGCTACGTCAAAAATCTCGATGTCAACACCCAGATCTGCTCTGAGTTACAGCAAAAAGGCATGAACATTACAGAACCAACTGATATTGCCAACATCCTGGCAGATAGGTTCAGTGCTACCTTCCCCCCTCTCACCCCCAAAGGGCCCATATCTATACAGGAAGAATGCAGAGTCCTTGTAATCACAACTATGCAGGTAATAGCTGCACTCTCTAAAGCCAATATCACAACATCCATGGGACTGGACAACATCCCAGGCTGCATTTTACACAAACATCAGAACATACTGGCTCCCCACCTATGCACCATGTTCAATAATAGCCTCGCATTGGGCTTAGTGCCCCCAGAATGGTGCACAGCAACTGTTATCTCACTCCACAAAGGTGGCACCACAATGGACCACAGGACCTATTGCCCTATAGGTGTGACTAGCCTGGTCTGCAAGGCTATGGTGCACATCATCATGGATCTCAGTCACAGAGACATTGGGTACCTCCAAACCTTTGACACCTCCCAGTTTGGCTTTGTTAAGGGCAGACCATGCCTCCTAAACCTAGTGGACTTCTTAGAGACAGTTACCAAGGCATTAAATGAGGGAAAGGAGGTCCACACAGCCTACTTAGACCTCTCAAAGGCTTTCAACACCATTCCTCATTCTGGTATTATCAACATAACCATACGCCTAAAAATTAACCCCTACGTCATGTGATGGTTTGCAAAGTGGTTCACAGACAGAACCCACACAGTGGGAGTTGCATACCCTAGGTCCGACTGTGTACCAGTTACAAGTGGCGTCCCCCAGGGCTCAGTTTTAGGACCCCTCATATTCGGTATATAATTCTCTGATGTACAGGCAAGCACAGGATGACTTTGGCTGAAAAGATTTGCAGACAACTGCAAACTAGGGGACATAATTGGTTCCCCAGCTGTTACAGACACCCTCTGGAAGTGTCGCACTGAGATGGATACCTGGTGTCAATACCATGGCCTCAAGCTGAATGCCATAAAGTGCATAGTCATCCCCTTTGAACATAACTAATTACCCACGGAGTACTACATAGGTGCTAGTCCCCTACATACAGAAAAGGTAATAAGGGATGTGGGAACCCCAGTAGATAGCAATCTCTAATTCGATACCCATAATGACAAGGTGGTTAGAATATCCTTCTACGTGGCTCCCCTAATCTCTAATGGGTTCACATCCAGATCAAAGGAGGCCATTGTGCTTATCTCCTCATAACTTATTAGACCCATTAAAGGATACAACACCCCATTTGGGATATACCTTACAAGACAACTGCAATAGCTTGGAAGACCACAACAGTACCACACCAAGAGGATTACTGACATCAAACAGATGACCTATGCAGCCCAACCTAAGAAACGCCAGCTGTACTCGGTTGCATACCACATACTCACAGGTGATCTCTGCTTGACATACAAGGCCCATGTCCAACCCAGTATTGCTGGATATGCTCCACCAAAACAGAGGCCCCTGAGAGCCACATGCTCTAGGGATATACACCTAACCACAACGATGACTAGAACGTGCTGGATGGATAGATTCCTGACCTGGACACTCCCCATGCTTTGGAACATGATTCCAATGTACATCAGGCAGGGCCCCTCACTAGCACTCTTCAAGGAAAACCTTGACATGTGGATGGGAGACAGACATGGACCCCAGGGATCACTGCAGTGGCTCTGCTGGACAGAGGCACAGGGAACTAATGACTCTGCCATTCAGAGACAAAGGGAACTAACCTATGGGGGTGGCGACAGCCAACACACTCTAGCTAAGCTTATAAATACCCTTGGTAAGACAGCCTAGTACCTACCTTTGCACTTATTACATGTCTTATGTACATGGATAGTTAACTATCTCTTCCATTTCACTTTGCTATCATGCTGATAAACTGTCAAGTGACTACATGTCATATGTATCCTGTTATTGTGTATTGTAAATGCCAATAGACATAACTAATGTTTGCCTAACATAACAGTAATGCTATGTAACTTGTAATACATATCTGCCTACAATACTGTGCATTACACAGTTATTGGTACAATATCCCACAATGCAAATCATAATTGCACAGTGGGCCAACCTTCGACATGTTATTCTCAGTAATACACCCATACATATGGCTACTGTTACAATATATTAAAATATACTATCACCTGTTATAGCACATACTTGTTGGACCAGCCCTGCCACTGACAGCATCTAGTGAGGAATATTTGTGTTCAAAGCCCATATATAACATCCCTTGTGGTGTATGCAGTGTTTGCCTTGTGACCTACACCAGTACACACATAAATACTACAAGCTTTACTATGCTCAACAACACATCACTACAAGATAACTGTTTCCACTATATGGATTGTGTGCACTTTAAATATTACAGAACAGGTACTAAATACACAGACATACTGAGTCTTCTACATACCTTATTAGTAACCCAAGGTGTTGTTGATTGTTGATTCAATCCTTTTCAGTTTGTGTTTCAATCTTCTTTGTAACGTTCTGCTGGTATATACGGATGGTTTGTATGTGTGATAAGCCATCCTTTTCTAGTTAAATATCGGAAATGTGCTATCCTGACCACCAATTGGTGTTCCAAAGTAGTTAATTAGATGCACATCAGCTGTGCAGCTACTCCATTAGCCAGTACCATGGCAACAGTGGTGTATAACTGAGTACTCCTTTTGGGTGTTGTCCGTTTGCCTTACCTTGTCAAGGAAGACAGCCTGGATGTGTTGTTTGTGATGTATTTCAACAGCTATATGGAGACAGACAGAGATATATTAGCTTCATGACTCCCGTGGATTGTGTGTAATGGCTAGATGATTTTGTTCTACATGTGAGTACAGCTGTTATATTTCAGAACATTGCTACTTATGCAGGGTTTGTTTGTACCTGATACTTCTGCAGATGTTTCAGTCTGGCAAGGATGTTTGGGCAGCTCAAGGTTGTATGGCTATGCATGAACTGTTATGTGGTTTACAGTGTTCTCACCAAACATCCTTGATTTGGTGTACATGTGTATCATACTGTGCTGTTACTCAGTAATTGGTAACACTTCTCAGTGTACACATAACCCTTTGAAACGGGATTAGTGCAAACAAACCCTGTAACATCAGCAGCTGTTCCATTGTGTAACAGCAACTATTTCACATAGGGCCATGTTAGTGTGTCTCTGACAAGGTATGTTAAGGCTTCTGCAGGTGTCGTACAGTGAGTGAATGATATGTGATGTTATTACAGTTTGTATTGTAATTTGTTTGGGTGTGGGGGTGATGTTGGTGGGTGTGCATAGTAGATGCATGTGTGTAGGAACTGCTTTTATACATAATCAGTATGTGCGTGAGGGTTCCTACCCTATTTGAACACCTATAATTTAGTGGACTAATACTATGGTAATTGCAGGCTGATTCATAAAGGCACTGTTAAGTGGTTCCTGTATAGCATGCAGGTAAAGTTAGTCCTTGAATCCTTTTGGCAATACATCAGAATGTAATAAAATGTTGCTACATGAAAGCTGTGTATTTCTGTCATAGGTATTTGCAGTCATTGTAGTTGTGTTGGTGACTGACCCTCTTTGGCTAGGGTTGCCATCTTTTCATATGGCCATAGTGGGACATTTTCGGGACACACATCAGATTTTACAGGCTGACACAAACCCATGGTCAGTACAAGGGATAGAACTTTCCTTTCTTGCCTAAATATAAGCTTATTCTTGTAGCAGTTTAGTTGCTTATCCTGTTTCTTGTAACATGTAGGTATTTTAGATACAGACAGAACTATTGTATGCAGCTATTACATTACATATGGGACATAATTATGTCCTACAATCTCAGGACATTTGCCACATTTAATATATTTGGTCAGGACACAACCACCCAAAGAGGAACTGTCCCTCGCAAAGTGGGACAGGTGGTAACCCTATCATTGGCTCATGTCCATAGCACATATTTGTAATAGTGTATAGGCATATACTCTCCATATCCTTTGTTCATAAAGGTTGGTCGTGGCAGAATGTGTGATTGCTATAGTCCATGTTATAATTATATATGAACACTTCAACCGCTGTATACGGGATACCTATGGAATCCCAAAACCACACAGTTCCGATGCCCACAGTACCAGGCCCAGACTCCCACGACAGCGACAGTAACTCACGAAAGTAATGCGAACATGGAACATACACGCGCACACACAGACACACTGCTACCCACCACATCCAAACAAACCATCCTACACTATGTATCAGCAGGTGGGCAAACCCCTCTACACCCCCCATGTGGGTGTCTGTGCCCCCCACACCACCCCACATTAATATTCTACCTCCTAGATCATGAAAACAGACGCACAAAGCTAACCCACACCCACACATTGCAGTCCCCCAGGAACACACACCACACTCAGAACACACACTTACACACACTACAGCCCTCAGAAATACACTTAGATACAGTCACCTACCTGAACCGCAACACCAGAAGCACTGACTAACTGTCCCTTAACATCGTGATTTTAAACCTCCCACATCTGGTGTTTCGGTACTGTGTTCTTTCGGACATTAAGCCTCGGGTATATGCACGTCGGTATGTCAAGCAGTCGGTATGTTGTAGGTATCCCATTTATATGCATCTCCATGGTTATGTAGATGTTGTTAACCTATCTATATATCTACATATGTATGTATATCCCCATATATCGACATATATCTCTCTCTCTCCCTCTCTCTCTCTCTCTATATATATATATATATATATATATATATATATATATATATGTTGATGTATTTATATATTATACATATATATATATATATATATATATATATATATATATATATATATATATATATATATATATATATATATATATATATATAAAACATACACCTTTCATTGGGTACATGCCGGTTTGTCCTATTTCCATACATTCCTACCTTTTGTGTTTTATCCTGTCAGTATACACAACTGTCATTGGTACATCTCAGGTAGCTTAGTGGTATGTTCATAGGTTCATAGGTTCATAGGTTCATACTAGGCTATCTGCCCGAGGGCATTTACAAGCCTAGCCCATCGTTTTGTGGCTTACGCCACCCCTTTAGTATGGGGAACTATACCCATTATTTTGCTGTGCCTCTGTCGAGCAGTGACACTGAGGTTATCCCTGGGGTATATCTGTGATCTCCCATCCATTGGTCAAGATTTCTCTTGAACAAGGCCAGCGAGGTGCTCTGCCTCACATGTACCGGGATTTTGTTCCACAGCATAGGGAGTCTTTGGGTGATGAATCTATCCCTCCAGCACGTCCTATTAATAGCCGTGTCAAGGTTTAAGTCTCCCGCCCTTGTGGCTCTGATGGATCTAGATTTTTGAGGTGAAGCATATTCATCAAATCTGGGTTTGACATGGCCTTGTATGTTAGGCAAAGGTCACCTCTGAGCAAGCGGTGGCGACTGAATAGAGATGGAGTTCTTTCAGTCGGGCAGCATAGGACAGATTTTTGAGACCCTTTATCCTTTTGGTGAGGAACTTTTGTGGCCTCTCCAGCTGCTGCAAGTGTCGGGTCAGATACATTCTGAATGGGGCATTGTACTCAATCATTGGTCTGATGAGTGATGAGTAAAGGGAGACTATGACCTCCCTTGATCTAGATGAGAATCCCTTCATGATAAGGTGGGGAATGTAGAAGGTCTTCCTAACTACTTTAGCTACATGGGTGTCGAATGACAGACTACTATCAACCTGGGTCCCCAGGTCCCTGATAACTTCTTCTGTGCTCAGTGGATTGCCACCTATTTGGTAGCTAGGGGTAACCTTGTTTTTCCCGAAGGGTATGACTATGCATTTTTGGCATTTAACTTTAGGCCGTGGCTCTGGCACCAGTTATCCGTTTCTGTGAGACCCTTCTGAAGGATATCTGTATCAGATGTGTTTTCTACTATGGCGCCCAGTTTGCAGTCATCTGCAAACTTTGTCAGCCATAACCCTCCTGTGTTTGCTTGTACTTCGAAAAGTAGATGCCAAACAAGAGTGGGCCCAGGACTGAGCCCTGTGGGACACCACTTGTGACAGGCTTTGAGTCTGACATGGCGCCAGCAACTCTGACCCTGTGGGTTCTGTCACTCAGCCAGTTTGCAACCCATCTTGTGATGTATGGGTTGACATTTAAGCTGATGAGTTTTTCAACGATACCGAGTGGGGTATTGTATCAAGCGTTAGCCAGATCGAGGTAGGCTGTATGGACTGCCTTTCCCTCATCAATGGCTTTGGTGACTGTTTCAAAAAGTCAACCAAGTTTAAAAGGCATGATCTGCCTTTGACAAAGCCAAACTGGGTTGGATCCAAAGTCTGCAAATTCCCTATGTCTTTATTTATGAGGTCCATTATGATCCTCTCCATGGCTTTGCAGACAAGGCTTGTCAAGCTAATGGGCGGTAATTTCCAGGGTCGGTGGAGGCACCGCCTTTGTGAAGTGGTACCACAGTTGCAGTGCGCCACTCCTGGAGTGTATCCATAGGTAAGACTTTGATTAAACAGCTGTCCTAGCTGTGGGTTTAATTCCTCATTGAGTTCATGGAGCACACAGCCGGGGACACCATCAGGTCCCATGGATGCTGTGTTTTTGCTTTGGAGAGAGCAGTTCTCACTTGGGCTGGAGATGTTTGGGGGCTGCAATCATTTGGTATAGATATCTCTCCTTTGGGGAGGGCGAGAAGTTTCCACTGAACCTGTCAGCCAGTATGTTGGCAATGTCTGTAGGATCAGTAATCTTCACATCATTTTGAACTAGCTCTGAGCATATCTGGGAGTTTCCTCCCAGGTTTCTAACATAGCTAAAGAAGGCCTTATGATTGTCTTTTGAGTCTTTAGCTATTTTTCTCTCGAAATTTGCTTTGGATGATTTTATGAGAGCTCTTAGTTTTTACTTATAGTGATCAAGGGTGTCTTACCTTTTAAGGATTTTGCTCTATCTTGTAGTAGCTTCCTCCTTTTGTTGTAGAGTTTGTTTATGGCTGGGGTCCACCAGACTGGACGCTTGCCTTTGGTACAAAGAGTCTTTGTTTTGCTTGGGATTGCCTTATCCATGCAGTCCTGCAGGTGCTGGTAGAAGACATTTGTAAGTGATTCAGCGGCTTGAGTACTGTTTTCCACTGGCTCGGGGGCCTTAAAGGAGACCACACTAGTCTTTAGAAGTGTGAAGTCGGCTTTTGAGAAGTTCTTTACTGTGGTCTTTTTTATTTCAGGTGGGGGTGGGATGAGGACCTCCAGCGAGATTAGTTTGTGGTCTGATCTCACCAGTGAGGGGTACACCTCCGGTGTTGAACATTGTGCTCCCATGTTTGTGATGATGAGATCAAGTATGTTATCTCCTCTTGTGGGGATGGTGACTAGTTGTTCCATGGCATTTGAGTTTATGAATTCCAGGAACTTTTGGGCTAGGGTGTTTGGGCTTGAGTAGTGTTCCCAGTCTATATTAGGGTAATTGAAGTCACCTAGTATGATGGTGTTTGGTGATACATTTATCCCTCTAGTGTTTTCAGGAAGGCCATGTGAGGTTCCTGAGTTTGTGAGGGTGGCCTGTAACATGCTACAATTTGCAGAGCAGTCTTGCCTATGGTTAATTGCACCTGGATGGTCTCCGATGCATCGTGCGTTGCCACCAGTCTTGAGGTGTGGGTGTCCTTGATGAATATGGATACCCTCCTTTCTTGGTATTGTCCGGATTTTGGGGCGGGCATGATATGAGGTAAAACCTGATAGCTGGGGTGCTCTCAGGAGCCTTGAACCAGGTTTCTGTCACAGCACAGACATCGATGTTCTCCATACTGAGAAGGGCCTCGAGTGCGTGCATTTTGAGATTTAGACTTCTGGCATTGAGCAGCATTACCCTTAGTTTTTCCTTTTTGTGTTCTAGGGTGGTAGGTTTAGAATTTGAGCCTTGCCTAAAAAGGCACTATGGGGGTGGCAAGAGCCTTTGCCAATATCCGAATCCCAGGGTGACAGGTGCAAGCCGTCCCTTGCAAAGCAGCGTGGCTTGTCCAGCATGTCATCCCAGGCAGACAGACACTGGATCCCCTTTGAATGACACCAGTGTTTAAGCCAATTGTTAAAGCTGATCATCTTATCTCTGTATTTTGGCATCATTCTTGGTGAAGGTAGGATACTGCTCAAGGTCAGGGTCATACCTGCCTGGGCTACATAATCAGAGAGCTCCTCAATGTCTCTTTTCATGTAGTCCAAGGAAGTACGTCTCAGGTCGTTTACACCAGCGTGGACAATGACTGAGTCATATTTGTACCTGCTGTTGAGAGACCTGAGTGCTTGCGTTATGTGGCGGATTCTAGCCCGACAGGCAGCTTACTGTGACCTTCTCCTTACTCAGTCTGGTGAGCGGGACGTCAGTGTGTCTGACTATGGAGTCACCAATGACTAGTGTGTCTGGCATTGTGTTTGGCCTTAAGGGCTGTGACTGTTTGACACTCTGACTGTGAGGTCTATGTGTTGCAGGTGTTGTGTTCTGAGGTGGTGGTTGTTTGGGTGTCTGCTTTGGTGGCCTCTGCTGTTTTGGTAGATTTTTGATCAGAGCCTCAGTATGTCTTTGTGTGTTTATGTGTATGATTTGAGGTTGTAATGGTACTATGTGAGACTGGGTCTATAGTGTGTGTGGTAACCTTCTCCTCCTGACTGGTCTTGCCAGTCCTATGTTGTGAGAGCTCAGCCTCCAGTTTGGCCGTATAGTTGCATCTCGCATGTATTTGTGTTTTGTGGGAGGAGGAGAGGGTTGTCTGTGTACATGAGGCAATTGTAACATTGCCTCAATATTCCCAGGTTAACCAGCTGAACAGGAGAGGACACTAGCAACTGATCCCTCGACATGCTAGAAGGAATAGACAAAAAAAAACTTTAAAAAAGATTCCGGGGGACGTGGGTGACCGAGAAATGGGGGTTTGCCTTTTGGGGGTACTATCTATGACAAGAGTGCCGTATCAAGGTAATAAGTACTGTAGGAGCAAGTGCTACGTTTAACAGATAGAGAATAGTCTACTTGGAGTCAAGTAGAGATGATCTTTTTAATTATAGGATAAGCTGATTAGATCAGTAGTATAGTTCGAGGAAGGTAGTTTTAAGGGAAAATTTGAAGAGTGGACTTTAGGTAGCCGAATAGTTTAAACCTGCTTAACGCTGCTGCCCTAGTGTGCAACGGTAGCAACTCAGCTAAATCAGGCTAAATCGCTCTAATGCGCTAAAGCGTGCTTTATAACAGGGGCTGGAAAAGACAGGAAATGACCCAAAATGGCCAATAAACTACAAGTTACTGCCTTAAACCACTCCTCTGAGGACAAATGAAGGAGTTATGGAAATGACCCTAGTGGCCAATAAAACTACAGTTTCAAGTCAGTAACCACCTCTCGGGGCAGGAAGCTGCTCAATGTTAGTCACTGCCACTGATGAACACAGAGACCCTCCTTCAGCCCAAGCAAAATGGCCTCACAGAAACTTTCAAACAGTTCAGGAACAGCAAGCCTGTAACTGAACTTTTAACTCTCAGAAAAGTGGGAAAAAGCAAGATTTTTTTTTGTTTTGTTTTTACAGAGATAGCAGAGGTTCACAAGTAATATCAAGTTATAACAGTGCAGTAAATGACCCCACACAAGAGTGCTAGGTCAAGGACAGAAAATATGCAAGTTTTAAGAAAAAAATGATTTAAAATTAAGTGCAAACAGGAAATTCAGCAAACAGCTTTTGGTTGTGCTCTAAATACAGCTACTAATACAGAAATCAAGTTTAACAAGCCAGAAAATGCTCAAGCTAGGCAGCTATGTTATTGTGAAGACTGTGTACACGGTTGCATGTTCTAATCCTGGCAGTGGTATTTTATCTCTCAGAGCAGGCACTGGTAGTGCAAGGGTGATTAACTCACATTTCAGCGGTTGTGTGTTCCACATGTTTATTA